>NC_089250.1:204548916-204624388 GCF_963930625.1 Muntiacus reevesi
CAGAGGGAAAGAAAGGTGCTAAGAGCCACCAGGAAAGTGAAAAGGAGAGTGAGGAGGAGGAGACCCTAACCAAGAAGAAAGAGAACAGAGAGGAAAAAGAGGACTGGAAAGCCACAGCCCAGAGCAGTGGAGGGAAAAGGTCCGTTCGGGAGGAGAGGAGCTGTAAGCAGAAAAGCAGGGCAGCACGATTGCTGGGAGACCGAGGGGACAGAGAGGAACAGATGGAAAAAGCAGCAGCAAGCAGTGGTGATAGCAGCGAGGAAGATGAAGAGCTCCTAGTACACAGGCAGCGCAAAGACAGGACCCAGGGGGAGGGTGGGAAAAGGCAGAGTGGAAGCAGTGAGGATGGAGAAGACAGCCCGAGGAAGGTGAAACCAACTACTGGCAAGACAGCCAAAGAGGGCAGTATCAGTGGCGAGGCAAGTGACTCGGAGAAGGAAGTGAGTAACAGCGAGGCAGAGGGGAGCCCCAAGGAGAGGAAGAACCGCTCTTCCAAGATGAGCTCCAAGAAAGGCAGGACACGAAGTCCCTCCTCCTCTTCCACAGATGGCAGTCCAGAACGTAAAGGCGGGAAGGTGAGGGTTGAAGATGGGGTGGGAGGCCACCCTCAGGGAAGAGGAAGACCCTGACTCCAGCCCAGAAGGCTTGGCCTTCAGCTGCTGTCTTCCATTGCCAGGCTGGCTCTGGTCGCTCTGGTGAGGACCACCCTGCTGTGAGGAGGCTCAAGCGCTACATCCGGGCCTGTGGTGCCCATCGAAACTACAAGAAGCTGCTGGGTTCCTGCCGCTCACGCAAGGAACGCCTGAGTGTTCTCCGGGCAGAGCTGGAAGCCCTGGGCATGAAGGGTGAGGCTGGCTGTGCCTTGGGGGCTGCAGAGAGAGAGACTTGGCTGCCAGGGAGGGAGGATCATGAGCTGCTTCTGCTCCAGGTAACCCTTCCTTAGAGAAGTGTCGGGCCTTGAAGGAGCAGCGGGAAGAGGCAGCCGAGGTGGCCTCTTTGGACATTACCAACATCATCAGCAGTTCAGGTGAGGGGCTCCCTTCATTCCCCAGGAGCGGGTGGGATGTGGACTTTGTCCAACTCCTCTGCTGCTTCCTCCTGCTCTGTAGGCCGGCCCCGCAGACGCACAGCCTGGAACCCTTCAGGAGAAGCAGCCCCACCAGGGGAGCTATACCGGAGGACCCTGGACTCAGACGAAGAGCGGCCCCGCCCCCCACCCCCAGACTGGTCACATCTGCGGGGCATCATCAGCAGTGATGGCGAGAGCAACTGAGCTCCCCCAAGCCCAGGAGGGACTTTCCTCTGGTAGAAAGCATATACAGCATTGCTTTCACCACAGCCCCCAACTCTGCCTACAGAGCAGAAGCAGCTTTCTTTAGAGAACCCGCAGCCCCCACGAACACAAGCTGTTGGGGTTCTACTTCTCAGCTTCACATTCTCAATTTAAGGTGTTTACAGGGATTTATTTTTAAAGACTCAATAAAGGAGTGTTTGAATCACCCTTGTCAAAACTGGTCCCCCACTCTTAACCCCTGTCCAGGAAGCTGAGGAGCAGCCACTGTCCCCTGGTCTGATTCCCTTTACTTTCTCTGATTTTCCAAAAGAAGTCCCAGCCTCCAGTCTTGACTCGAGAAGAGTGTGGCTCCTTCCTCCAGCCTCATCAGTGGGCACCTCTGGCCACCCTGCTTTTTAGCTGTCTGATAAACTAACGCCTAGCTGGGAGGAGGATCTGAATAACTGGCCTTAAGAAGAATGTGAAACACAGAATGAAAGGACTGGGGAACAGCTGTTGTTTATGTCTTTCTTCCCCCTCCTGGAAACAGCCACTTAGTTCATGGGCTGACTCTCTCAGTCTTTAAAGGGGTGGGTACAAGATCTAAACCTGACCAACTGGAGCACCCGAGGTCTCTGGCTACAGATCAAACCAATGGAGTCACTTCAGGACTGCCGGAATTCTTACTGTTGAGGTTGTTAGTAAGCTGTAAGCCTGGAGGTGCCAGGGGTTTGTGGGTGAGGTGAACCTTTTGAAAATCTGAAGCCAAAGCAAAGGGAAGCAGAGGTCCAGGGACTGATAGCTTCCTCTGAAGACCTAGATTCAGTCATGTCCAAAGTCAATGGTCACTGAAATCCTTAGTTCACACAACCCAGTGATTTGAAGTGACACTGTCACCTGCCACTCAGCATTCCTTTACACACGTTAATTAAGACAGAAAAGGTGAGTCCTGGGATCTGTCAGAATAACCAAGTTTATTAAAAGCTTGCTGTAGGGCTCTGTGCCAGCCCCATAGCTGGGAGGGGCTCTCATGACTGCCCCCAGGCCCGGGAACAGCCCCTTTCAAGGTTTTTATCTTGTTTACCTGCCCCAGCTCTGATCTCAATTAAAAAAAAAAAAAAAAAGATAAAAGGACAAGACGGCACAGGACGTCAGACAGCAACGGGGGAATGGAGAGACCCAGGCATCCTGACCCCAAGACCCCATCCTGATCTCCTTTCAGGAAGGCCTTTTCCTCCGGTTCTTCCCTCCCAGGCCCCAGACCTGCTCTGCCACATCCGAAGTCTGGGGGCCTGGTGTCCCCAGTCTATGGCCCCACTCCAGGGGGTAGTATAGTTCTCTTTATATAATATATCTAGACCCACCCTTCCCCCTCCCCCAGGGGACTAGATAAATATTTGACACGCATATCTCCCTCCTTTCCCGAGGCCGTGATGGAGAGAAACCCTGGCACCATGGTGGGGAGGCAAGGACTCCTGGCCAGCCTTGAGGCACCTATGCCCAAGCTGGCCTTGGGCCACTGGCCAGCCCAAGAAGCTCATGAGATGAGGTCTGAGGGGAGGAGCTAGAGCCAACATCCTATCCCCCACCCTTGGGTGGACCTCAGGCTTACAGCCCTCCAGGATCAGGCTCCACCCACCCCTGCCTCATTCATCTGCTCACATCCACCTTGTACTTCAGGAATAGAAGTGGGAGGAACCATTGAGGATGTGAGAAGCGACACTGGTGCTGCGGCTCAGAGGCCCAGGCACTGCAGCGGCAGGCGGGCCCACACTGTCACTGCCACTGCCCCCCGAGGCTGCTCGCCGCAGGGGCTGAGGGCTATTTCTTAGCAGCAGCAGGGCTCCACCACGGGGGGTGCCACTCTGTGCCGGAGGCCCCAGCCAGTTTGGGGGACCCGGGGGAGCCAAGAGAGCAGGCTGACGCCAGGCCGGGGGCGGCATGCCCGGTGGAGGAGGGCCATGGCTCCAATGCGCCCCTGAACGGGGAACCGGCCGGGAGGGCCAGGCGGGGGCAGGGGGTGGAGCAGGATAGCCCTGGGCAGCAGCCTCAGCTGGGATGCCCCCCAGAGCCATACTGGAGAAGCCGAGCCTCATGCTCTCCGCATCGAAAGCCTCGATCTCACGGGCCTGCCGCTCAAGCAAACTCCGGATTCGCTCGGAGCGCCCTGTCTGCAGGGCCAGCAGCTCCTCTTCCACCTGGGGTACCCAGAAGAGAGGTTAGAGGGTCCAGGATGGGGGCTGCCCTCCCCAGCCCATCCTGGAAGTCCAGCCCTCTCACCCGCTGCTCCAGCAGGGCCCGCCTCAGGGCTACTCTCTGCTCCAGCTCCCGTAGCTCCCGTTCATGCTGACTCTCCGTGCGGATCTTGATCTTGCTCTGGTAAGCATTGAGCAGCTCCAGCTCTTGTTGCAGCTGCTGCCGAAGGGCCTGGAACTCTGCTTCCTGGGTTTCATCAAGTCGCAGCTAGAGATCAGGAAGAACAAGTTTTAAGGGCCTCCTCCCCGACCCCCACAAATCCTCCCCTGCCCCAGTAGGCCTGGGCCCTAAGGTTTCAAGAAGCAGCCAGTCTCAACATCTATCAGAATGAAAGGTCGTCATACCCTGTGACACAGCAATTACACTTCCAGGAATTTATCCCCCACGTATACTTGCACATGTGCTCGCAGATGTTCACTGAAGCGTTGTAATAGCAAAATACTGGAAACAACCTAAATGTCCACCAATAAGGGATGGGTTAAATAAATTGTGGTACATCCATACCATGGAAAATTCTATGCTCTTAAAAAATGAGACATGTACTGACATGGAAAGATGTCCAAGAAATATTAGGTGGAAAAAGTTAAGAGGACAGTTTGCAAAGTATGATTCCATTTTGGTTTAAACTTTTAATATAATTTTCCAAATATGCATAGGAAAAAAAAATCTAATACACTAACAATTACCTCTGAGAGGTGGGATTAGGTGAGGGAATGGCAAATGAATAAGGACACTTCTACTTTTTATACTGTGTTATTTTAAGTGACCCATTCCAGTGTCATGTGATCACTAACAGCAACCTTCAAAACCCTCCAAACCGGCCTGAAGGCCACACTCATTTTGATTTGCTCCCTGTTCACACATTAAACTAACTCAGGCCTAGGAAAAAAGTACAGCCGTTCTTCCCTTGGTGGTTCTCAGTGGAGTAGGCAGGCCGGCTTTGTGAAGACCTTAAGAAAATACTTAAAGAGAAATAATAATAAAACCATTGCAGAGAATCCCAACAGTGGGAGAGTATCTGAGCTTCCCAAGAACAGAAAGCCCTCTCTGTCTCTACACTCCCGACTTCCAGTGTTCACAGCTAAGCAGGAAATACAAAGGCCAATCTCCACCATGCTCCCTCCCTGGACCCCAGGCCTCACCGCCTGTGAGCTGAGCATCTCTGAGATGGACTGGTCGTACTGCTCGGCTAGGATTGCCAGCTTGCGGGTCTGTTCTTCCTTGAGCCGCTTAAGGAGGCTCTTGTGCTGAGCTTTGGGCGTGGTCTCCAGCAAGTGGGCCCGCAGAGCCTTGTACTGCCGAGTCTGGATCTTACACGTCTCCTGGAACTGCTTCTTGATCTGCAGCTCCTTAGACTATGCAGTGGACGGACCAAAGGGAGATGGGGGCAGGGGGGAGGAGGAGGAACAACCAGGGGAGAGGGGAGAAGAAAGAGAGGAGGAGAGGAGACAGCAGCAGAGACAGGGAGAGGGAGAGAAACAGAAAACATGTTAGACAGAGGGGGCGGGGGAGCTGTATACAGACAGACATGGAGAGATGGGGTTGTGTGGAGAGAGATCAAGAAGATGCTCAACGGGCAAGAGACGCAAAGAGAACAAGACAGCTTCCAAGAACATGTTCAGAGTTGGGTGGACAACTCACAAGAAACAGCAGGAGAATTCATGAAGAGGGAACTGAGAATCTTTCAAGTACTGAGTGCACACAAGAAGTTTTGACCATGCAGAGGAGGAAGAAAATATGACCTAGAGACAGATGCCTGTAAGCAGATACAGAATATACATGAGTGAGAAAACCAAGTCTCTCAACACACCCATGGAAGACAGCAACAAAGCTGAGGAAAGACAGAGGAAGTCCCAGGTTCATCACCTCAGGGTCAGAGGGAGGGAAGAAGGATAAGCACCAAGCCAAGAAACGGGTAAGAAAGGGTGGCCCCGTTTCGGGCCACACAAGGGAAGGGGGCAAAGGCGGTGGCCAGGAAGGGCCTGGCAAGTTCAACAGGCCAGCAGCGGCCACCCTGACCAGACCTCCACATTCCAGCCCGGCCCTTGTGCACTCAGCTCCCACTCCAAGCCCACAACCAATCCCATTTCCACGGCCCGCACACTCTTGGGCCCCCAAACTCACCACCCCCTACTGGGGAGGGTTTGTAGTCCCATCCCCCAGCCCTGATGCCAGGAGAGAAACTTAGCTCCCAGACAGACGGGAACCACACAGGGAGTGGGTTGGGAGAAAAGGCAGTGAATGAGGACAAAAGGACCCAGGACCTAAGCACTCCCTGGGAGGAATCCACATACAGGGGAACCGTGGGACCAAGCAGCTCAACAGGGGCCCGGCCCTGCCCAGCTGGTAGTGGTCATGGTGCAATGAAGCTATGAAGGCAGAGAAGATGAGGCTGAGGAGTGAAACGGGCTGAGATAACGTAGATGGGGTGAAAAGGTCATGGAACTGGGGGCCAAGGGTCCAGACTGGGGGCATACCGGGGAGGCTAGGCGGCAGGACAAAGCAGACAGAGGCAGCCTGGGCCAAAGGTACAGTTCCGCTCAGATATTTTATTTGTGTTTGTCTTTTTCTTTTTTTTTTTTTTTTGGTGGGGGAAAGGGGACAGGTTGGAAGGGAGACAGAAAAACAAAATCAAAGAGAGAAAAAAAAAAAAAAAAAACATGACTCTTCCCACCCATTGCCACCCCTGGCCCCAGGCCTGAGTCGATGAGGGTGAGGATGAGCACACACACAGGGGGAGAACAGCAATAACTTAGGGTGGGGAGGAGCATCAGGAGAACACAAAGTATCGTCTCCGGGCTCCACGGGGGAGGCTGCCTGTCTAGAGGCTGAAGGGCTGGGGGTGAGGTGTGGGGTGTGGGGTGAATGGGAGGAGAGGCCAGGGAATGGAGAAACTTCACTGAGTAGTGGGAGATAAAGTGCTCAATGCTCTGGATTTGGGCTGGGGAGGAGCTGGAGTTGGTCACCTCCAGGGAGGCAGGGCCCGGGACTGGCGGGCTCGGGGTCTCCGCCCAACGAGCATCCCTGGTGGTGGCTGGTGGGAGGCAGGAGAGCCCATCCGGCGCTGGCTGCGTGGAAGCAGCCGGGGGATACGGCTGGGCCGCTCACCCCGAAGCAGGCCCCAACTGGCCAGTGTGTGGACAGCCCAGGGGGGCAGGCGGGTGGCTAAACTTTGGCTGGCCCGGGCCAGGCGCCAGTTCCAGCCCTTGCACAGGGCCCAAAACCTGGCCAAAAGGGCTAGTGGGTGTCGGGCAGTGCGAGGATTACCCCGTCGGGGCCCAGGGACAGGAATACGGCTGCGGAAACCATCCTTGTTGGTCTTGGGGTAGAGTGCAAATAGGCCCCGGTCCCCCACAGCCCCGCAGCCCTGCAGGGCCCGGAAGACCATGGGTGACAGGCGCAGCAGAGCCCGCAACCAGAGTCGAGAGATGCTCCTGCGCATCCGGGGGCCCTGCTGTCGCATCCATTTGCCCCCTGCTGCCAGAGCTGCCAGAGGTAGAGCCAGGCCTGGCCAGGCGAGGAGCCAGGCAGCCCCAAGGCCCAGAGGGACACCCAGGAGGCCTCGGCGCCAGCTCAGACTGAGGACGGCCCCCAATGCGGTGCCCTGAGCCAGGAGTAGGAACAGACTGGGGGGCAGGTGCAGAGCTGTACAAAGAAGTAGGTAGGAGGCCCCCAGGCCCACCAGCCCCACCTCAAGGGCCAGCAGGGCTGCCTGCAAGCCGCCCCCACCCTGGGCCGCCAGCAATGGGAGCAGCAGCAGAAGTAATAGGGGCAAGAGGCCCGAGGAGGACCCCACTGCAAAGGAGAGTCCAGCCAGGAGGCCATGGGACAGGAGTCCAGGGAGCTGGCTAGTAGTGCCTGGCCTCAAATGTGTTGGAGGGGGTTCCGGGGGGATGTCTGGTGAGGGACAACCATCTCCAGGATCCCTTGGGGTCCTAAATGGAGCCCCCTCCTCCTCTTCCTCTTCCTCCTCAGGGACTGGGGTCAGTGCTGGACCCTGGACCCAGTCAAGCTCAAACTCCTCACCCAAGAGGCTGCCATCCTCCTTCCCCCACAACCTCCATTCCACCGATGCCTCCTGGCCCACAATGCTCCTCTCCTGCGGTGCTGGGGATGGCACTCTAAGCTCCTCTGTCTCCTCCTCAGGTAGCCCCCAAACCTCCTCATCAACCAAACTCTCATGGTTTTGTGGACTGGGGCTAGCAGTTCCTGACTCTTCCCCCAGTATCCTCTGCTCCTCTGGCTCCAAGGCAGCCCCTTCCTTCCCCAGAATCCTTCTCTCTGGAACCGCTTCCTCCTCCTCTCCCAGCATTCTTTGGTCCAGGACTGCCTCCTGGCCAGGTGAGCAGGGCTGCTCTTCTCTAAGGGCGCCTGTGTTAGGTGGTCCCACAGCCCCAGGAACGGGGAGCGGGAGGCCCGGGGGACGCTGGCCTGCACGTACTTTGAGGCTCTTGGGCTGCTGGCGAACCTGGGCCGCGTGCTTCTGCCGCAACTCCTGCTCACGCCGCTTATTGTACTCCAGCTGGTTGCCCAGCTCCGTCTGGTGCTGAAGGCGGGTAAGCTCAGCCCGAGTGCGCTGCACGGCCTGCAGCTGCCGGAGCTCCAGCTCCCGCGTGGCCTCGTGCTGCCGCAGCAGTAACGCACACTCCAAGTCCTTCTGTGTCTGCTTCTTGTTCAAGTCCTGAGGCAAAAGGGAGGCAGGGCCCAGAAAGGGGTTAGGAAGCCTTGTGAGTGTCAAGGAAACGGGAGCCCCAGGACTCCTTGGTAAGGGAACTAAGGGTGGGGAGATGAGGGGTGTGGGTGAAAGGGGAAAGGGTGCCAAGCTCCTGGCAGGTTGGAGCTGGAGCAGGGTCTGGTGGGCATGAGAAGTCAGAGATGCTGAAGAGAAGCCGACCCACAACATGAATGAGGGCAGAGAGGAAAGATGGTCCCAAGTGAGGCAAATGAAACAGGGCAGGAGTCTGGGACCTGGGAGGCGACCGGGGGAGGGGGAGGCCTACCTCTCGTAGCAGGTCCTGGTCTAGGCTGTGGCGTGCCAGCAGCATCTTGCGCTTGTACTGGCGACACTGCAGCTCAAAGTACTGGCGCTGCCGCCGCAGCAGCCCAGCCTCCTCCTCTGCCTGGCACTGCTGTAGCTGCTCCTTCTGCCGCAAAAGCCACTCAGCCTTCTCCCTCTTGGGAGTGCTGGGGTTCTCCTGGAGTTCCTAGGAAAGGGCAGTGGGAGAGCCAGGGGGTCAGGGTCTGCCTCACCCCCCACCAACCCCACCCACAGCTGCGGCCCAAACCCACCTCCTTCAGCTGCTCCTTCCGCAGTTTGTAGGTTCGTTTCTGCGCCTCCAACAGGGCGGCCAGCTCTTTCTTCTGCTGCCCAAGGATGTGCTGCTGGAACTTCCGCTCCTCGGCCTGAGCGGCTCGCGCCTCCTTCTCCCCGATGGCCTGGTGCCGCCGGGACAGCTTTTCGGCCTCAGCCCCAAAGCCAGCCCGCTGTGCCTCGAGCTCCCGCTGCAGCCGCGCACTGTGCTCCTCACGCTCACCCCTCAGCCGTGACTCCAACGCCAGCAGCTGTTTCTGGTGCTGTCGTCGCATCCGCTTATAGCCACTCAGCTGCTCCCGCAGGGCTGAGTCCTGCTCATGCTCCTGAATCTGACGGCTGACCTGGGGAAGAAGAAAGGATGAGGAGGGGGGAGCAGCTCTGGCCCCCACGTTATTAACACATACACAGTCTTCGTGCTGTATGGGCAAGAACATGAGTTTTAGATGCAAGGGTTTAATTCTCATTTGGTACCTTCCTCACTTAACCTCTCTGAGCCTGCCACCTCTACTGGAGAATGGAGACATCATCTCCCTCATGGGTTGGTGTGACCACATCAGACAAGAAAACGGATTGAACATAGGGTTTTGCCTCAAAGTAGGGACAATTCAGATTGACTGAAAAGAGTAATCAAGACAGACCTGGGCCCAGATCTCCAGCTCTGCCACTTCAACCATGTGACTTCAAGAAAGTTAATGATGCTAAGCCTCAATTCTGTTACAGGAGACAATAACACCTCCTCATACGGGGCTGTGGAGATTAAGTTTGATACCTATATAATAGTATCTAGAACACTCTGAACTAGAAAGTGATTGTTCCTTCCTCTTCAGCAAACAATAAAGACCATTTACAGCCCAGGTATGGAAGCAGACCATAGGATGCTAGATGACAAGAACACCTGGATGCCCTCATCTGAAGTTTGAACTCAGATGCCATTGTTCAAAGGCTATGTCAATGGCCCCAAACTAGTCCAGGTGGCCAAATCCCTGCAAGTCCCAGACCTCCTGCACAGTACCACAAAGCACCAAGCATCAGAGGGTCTGAAGAGTTATCCTAGCAGAACAACCAGTTGTAAGCAGAGGGTAAAAGAACGTAATAGACCAACCAATGGCCTCCAAGAGGACTGTCGACAGCTAAATAAGAACATGATCTATAAGTCTACTAAAATTATAGACAAAAACATAGTTTTCCTATGAGCTGAGAAAAAAAAAAACTAAAACGCCATGCCTTTATTTTAGAAGAGGACCAAGATACTGGTTACAGAATTTGAGAACTACTAAAGGGAGCCCTTCTGAGTCACAACTATGTCATCTCTTAAATGGAATCATATCCTCACCCTCCCAGAAAAGCTGGAAGGATTAAATACAGGCAGGTGTGGGGGCCAGCAAGCCAATTACTGGTACAGGCAGATACCTGTACATCATCTCTGCTCTCTAGGGGCACAGAATCCAGAAGACCTGTCCCAATGCTGTTCAGGAGCATCACAGCACAGGACACGAAGCACCTGGCTGGCCAGGAGCCTGGGAAGACACACCAGGAGATGCTGTTCAAGTCTAGCCACAAAGACAGGGTGAGAGCTGGGCAACGTGACTGAAACAGTCTACTGAGAGAAGGGAGGCGAGAGGGGAGGATTTAGGTGAGACAGTCAAGGTAAGAAGGAAGTGATAGCAACAGACAGAGTCTGGAATCTAGACTTAATCACATCCCACAGGAAGAAAGCCATTTTTGAACTTAAATAGTCTGGGGGGCGGGGGTACCCAGGATGGCTGTGCTTACCAGGGAGGCAGTACGGATGGTGGCAAAGTGGTCCCTGTTGCGGCAGTAGGCCCGTCTGCGGGCAGAAGAGGTGGTAGAGGTGGGAGCTGGGGCTGCAGGTGGCTGGAGAGGCCCTGGGGTCATCTCTGGCTGGTAGGGGTCATCATAGAGGTTATCAGAGCCCTAGAGGAAGAGAAGGTGGAAGGAATGCCCAAGTCTCAGAGGTCAGAGGGTCCAGAGAGAGTTCCCTGAAGACCCAGTCACACTTGGAGCAGGGCCCTGTGGCTTGTCAAGCCTACTCAGGGAGAGCTGTATACCGGCAGCCGGTGGATGATGGAGCTGTGGGAGGTGACTGTGTGCTCCCCCTCCTGCATCATGGCCATCTCCCGGGCTTCAGGGCCTTCTTCCTCTTCCTCCTCTTCTTCCTCCTCCTCTTCCTCCTCCTCATTATCAGAAGCATCTGCCAGGCTGTTGACTGAGCTGCTCTGGCTGGAGGCGCTGATGGACATGCTGGGCACTGAATGGCTACTCTCTAGACTGGTCAGTGTCCCAGCCCGGTGCATGTAGGGCTCTGCCTCCTGTGGACAGGACATGGGCTGTTGGGAAGGGAAGGCGAAGGGCAAGGCAAGTGCACAGGAAGACAGAGGGTATGAAGAGAGGTGGGGGAGCGGGACCAAGCAGCTGCTCAGAGGCAAGTACAACATGGTGATGAAGATGGTGGCAGGGCACCCTGGGTCACCTCCTCCTCTTCTGGGGCCTCTGCGCCAGGGCCATTGGGCGCCTCCTGGAACAGTATCTTCTTCATCTTGCGGTACTGCAGGTTGTCCAGCTCCCGAACAGCATCCTTGGTCCTCTGGATAAGGTCCATGATGACTGTGGGTGGCCGCTCACGGAGCACAAAGCGGTGCTGGGGGAAGAGAACACCGAGACCTGCTGCCAAGCACCCCCGCACCCCAACATCCCATGGATCCTGGCATTCCCTCTGGCCTGAGGCACTCCCCTGGGGCCATGCCCACCATAGGCTGATGCTGGCCTTGTCCCAAGCCTTCCTCCCACATTAATTTTTACCACCCAATCTCTACTCCCCAGACACTCTTGTTCCTCCAGGTGAGAACAGCCAGAGATCTGGATTCTAGTCTAGGTCTTCAAAGTACTCTGTGCCCCTGGACATGTCATGAGGCTTCTCTGGGCCTCACAAGGCATCCCACAATTATAAAATAAGTGGGTCAAACTAGACAGTTCCCAACTAGGGGTCCTAGGGCCCCATGGATCTCTGAAGGAATGGGGGCCCCTCTATTTTTGATACCTTGAAAAACACCTAGGGAAATCATACATTTACCCACAACAAGGTTACATATGCTTCTGGCTTAAATTACATTAGATCAGTATGGTAACCCTGGTTATCGCACGCTGATGAGAAGCTCTGACTTGCAATTATATATATCTTTGATTAATGAAAGATGTGAAAACAAATTATCACTTAATAAAGGCAGTCTCCTAGGCAAACTCTTGCAAAACAGAGTCCACTGGGCACTGGGGATGGGTGTGGGAATTCATAAACGAAGTTCTTGGTAGAGGAAGAATCAGGAATCACTTCTTTCACTGAAGGGTTTCTGTGATTCCAACAAACTTCAGTTCTAGGAGAATGCTATGTCAGTGAGCCCTCACCTTCAGAAGAACCTCTGAGGTTGGTCTGTCTTGAGGGATTTTCTGAAGGCAGGAGTCAACAAAATTCCGGAAGTACTCAGACCTAGAAGTCACAGGAGGGTAGGGTGGGGTGGGGAGGGCAGGGCATGAGTCAGGCAGCCTTACCCCTGTGGCCTAACCCCTGGGCCCAGAAACCCCACTCCTCACCAGTGTCCTGACTGGAGCACGGGGGACTCGTTCTGTGCAATGTGGTATAAGGCACTCATCGCATTCATGTTAAACAGTGGTGGTTTCCGTTCCGCTACAGAAAAAGGTAAAGGGGGAGAAGGTGAGAGGTGGCAGGTGGGCAGAGGAGACTAAACTTGAAATCAGAAGACTGTGGTCCACACTCCCGCTCCCCGACTTCCTCATTCCCTGACCCTAAGCAATTCCCGTAACCTGAATCAATTCCTTCCTCTCTTAAGATGCAATATCCAGCCTTTCAACTGCACGTGGGTAGAACAGAGATCAGAGAAAACAACACATGCAAATGCACCAACAAAGGCAGAGGGAAGACATTCACTTGCCAGCCCAGTATTTACCAGATGCCCAATGAGAGCAAAACACTTGTGTAGGTACTGGAAAAGATAAACAGGCCCTGTTTTCAAGGAATTTCCAGTCTAACAGAGAAGGTTAAGTGAGACTGAACAAATAACATCAAGTTCAAAGTGCTAATAACTGGCCTAAGAGCAAAACAGTAAATGGGTGGGAAGCCAGGCCTTCAAGCTAGTCCATTTGCAGGAGTTTCAGGGAAGCTTGTTTGGAAAAAGGAATAATGGAGATAGGCCTTAGTTCAGAAGTTGCAAGCAAGAAGCCCCTTGTGGCCCAGACAAATGTTTTGTATTGTTTTGGTCTGGGCCTCAACAATGATTTTTAAATTCTGACACTAGCAACGAAATAACCTAAATTTCCAGTTTCTTTTTAAAAAAAATTGATCTGGTAAAATGAAGCCTACATTCCTGCATAACAATGGGCTGGAGCTAAACAATAGAGCTGCCTGTTCTCCTGGGAACAGCAACCTCCAGTTTGCCTTAGTCTCCCTCCATGCTGCTTCTCTGACACCAACTGAGTTATCAGTTGCCATTTACAATCAAGATTGATTTATTTTTCTATAATATAGTTTTCTGTGCACATTTCTGTACCAAAAATTAGCAATAAAATTCCTTATACTGGCCTGCTTCACATACTTCCATCACCTATCCATTCAGTTACCTTAAACGGTAACTGTGTAGATAAGAGGGAATGGCAAGTCCAAATCTCCAACCTCAGGCCAAGGACAGGGTACAAAGGTAATTAAGAGGAAATATTCATAGGACACTTAGGGGTGGAGCTTGTAAAGGGGAAAGCCAGCCTTTAGGAAGCAAGAGCCTTAAGCTTGGTGTAAGTAAGAACGGGGATAGCTTCAGTCTTGAAGGCAACAGGGAGGATCTGAGGTGGAGAGAAAACAGCAGCACACCTCTAATGTAAAAGAGAATGGAAGGAAGAAGAGACTGGCAGTGGGAAAGAGCTTGACAGGAAGTTGTTGTTAAGAGTAACTAAAAGCATCTCTTTCTTGGGCACCTATTTTGTGCCTGGTACTTGTGTGTGTGGTGGGGTGGGGATGGGGGTGTGCTTACAAATATTTTCTCCCTAAAACAGTTGTTGCAATATCATTGGCTGGCAGAAAAGAGAACCTCAACAGGGCTTCAAGACCTCATGAACTCACTGAACCGAGCTCTTTGGCCTTATCACTCACTGCTCTTTGCCACCAACTAAAGCTAGTCTCAGCTCCCCAGGCCTGCTCCTCATTCTCTGTCTGTAATGCTGCTTTTCTCTACAAGTCTTCCAGCAGTTACCTATTATTTGTTGTGTGGGTCTGTTTAGACATCTCTGCTACAAGAAGACCTTCCTCAGCACCTAACTAGGTCAAGTCCCTTGTTTTCTGGTTGTACTGTTCCTGTATCATTTCCATTCAGCTTTTTTCACGTAGACAGAAAAAAAACCTACTTCCCCCACTTGAATGTAAGTTCTAAGAAAGCAGGAACCTCATTCATTGCTATACCCTCAGAACCTACTAGCACAGGGCATGGCACACAGTGGGTGCTCAAGAAAAGATTTAGAACTAGCGTAGTGGACAGGAAAAGATGAATGCTATGAAATCTTTTGGTCTAAGAAATGGCAGGGTTTGACAGCTGCTTGTACTGGGGATCAAGGGTCCTCAAAATGGACAGGTGCCTGGAAGCCTCAGAGGATGGGATAGTGTGGGGATAAAGTAAGAAAAAGAGAAAGGAGTGGAGAGAAAAGAGGGTAAAGGAGCAGAGGTGAATATCCTTACCCAGCTCGATGCAGGTTATGCCTAAGGACCAGACATCCACCTTGCCATCGTACTGCCCCTCATCCATCGCCAGGATCACTTCTGGAGCCATCCTGGGAGAATGGTCAGGAGAGAGAGGCTAATCACCCGCCCAGGCCCTGCCAACTCCTGCTCCCAACACCCCGAGAGCTCTCTCCATTCGCCACCACTCCCGCTCACCAGTACGGGGTGCCCACGAAGGAGTTGGCAGGTGCCATGATGGATGCAGAGCCAAAGTCCCCCAGTTTCACCAAGCCTGGCTCTGACAGTAGGATGTTTCCAGCCTTCACATCCCTGCCGAAGGCAAAGCACAGGGGTAAGACATGCATCTCAGGCAGGCTGCTGGGCAGGGGCTTTGGCCAAGAAGACTACAGCCCAGCACAAGACATCACTACCACCAGTGCTGCTCGTACCTATGGATCATGTTGTGGGAGTGCAGATAAGCCAGGCCCTGAAGGGCCCCATGGGTCACAGCTGCAATCTCCACCTCCTGAAGGGGCTTCTTGTGCACTGGGGAGTAAAGGAAAACCATCAAACAAAGGAGTCCATGGTGGGGCTGGAACTACTTCCCCTTTACCCGTCCCCTACAGCTTCTCTGCTCTTCTCCCTTCTCCCACTTGTTGGCCAAAGAATCACTTACCTTCCAGAAGGTCAGAAGCTGAACCCAGGCAATACTCCATCACCAGCTATGGAAGGGTCAAGGGTCAGAGATCAGCAGACCTGGCCACTCCCGGCCTAGCTCGCTCGGGGAGAGATCCAAAACAGAGGGCTTCCTTGCCTAGCCACTACTCAAGCAAAGCCCCCCGGGTGATAAGAGGGAGAAAGGACAACTGAGAAAACAAAAAGGCGGGGGAAGTCCCTGGAGTTAGGACCTCCTTTAGAAAGAGCCCAAGACATCACTACCACCAGCAGCTGAATCCCATCATTCAATCTCCTGCTCCTCCAGTCCATATGCCCCACTTCAACTGCTAACAGGCTATGACATTCTGCAGCCTCTCTCTCTGGATGCACAATATGACTTATGAGTTTGTCTGAGGACTAAAGAGGTTGGGAGAGATTTCCTCCCTCCCAAGATCTGCATGACAACACCCTGAACAGGGCCCACCTTGGAGACTAGACCAGGATAAGGACACTAGACCAGGATAAGGATCACTGAGTACTGGCAAAGATGATGAGGGCAGAGTCGGGGGCTAGCTCACCCAAGCTGTGTGCTCCCTCAGGTAACAGCCCCGGTACTGAATGGTATTGGGATGCCGAAGCTTCTGTAGGAACCGCACCTCCTTGATGATGTCCTGCCATTTCTGAGAGAAGGTAAGAAAGGGGAGGAGAGATTTACTCAGCCTGTATCTTAAGACTGGGGTCCTCGGCGTCAAACCCAGTCTGTCAAGCTCAGCCTACCTCATTTGACTGCTTTCCACTGTAGGACATCTTCTTGATGGCCACCACCTCACTATTCCGGACATCCCGGGCCTAAGGACCAGACCAGAAGGTAGTGAAGACCCCCAGAAAGCACGGGGCAGCAAGAAGACTTGCTGGCCCAGTAGGAGAGGGCAGGAAAGGCTGGTGTGGTGGAGGAGAGGCACATACAGGGCTCCTGGAGGTCCACAGTGGGGAGACAGTCCCTACCCCACCCTCCCAAGCTTTAACTCACAAAGTACACAGCTCCAAAGCTGCCATGGCCAATTTCACGGAGGTCAGAAAAGAGCTTTTCTGGGTCATCCTTGAAGAAAAGCTCAGCCACATCAGGGTCCTTCAGGCTCCCGGCCCGGCCCCCAGCTGGCATGGTGGCCCCTGGGGGCCCTGAGAGTGGGGCTTGACCTGGTGAAGAGAAGGACCCTTAAAACAAAGACCAGGCCCTCAAAGAAAGGAGCCAGCCCCTCAAGTTTCTGCCTTCTTCCCTGGTTCCGACGAGGCGGAGGCACTACTAAGGAAGGGCAGGGGGAGATTAGGAACATCAAAGCTCAAAAAAAAAAATAATAATGAAGTTGCCCTGGCAACCAGAGTACGGGGGGCTGGGTCCCTGAAGTCCCTAAAACTGCAGGAAGACTGGGAGTTCAGCATCCTCAACAACACCCTCAGCCCTCAACAAGTTTCATTTCCCCATAACCCCTTGATCTCCCCTCAAGAATAAAGATTCTGCCTCCCAGCTAGAGCCCCATGTCCCCAAGTGTCCTGTCCCACAAGTCCCATGCCCCAAATATTTCCAGGCACCTTCCCGTTCCCCTTGGCGTGGAGGCCCCCTCCTCCCTCAACCTCTCACACTCTGGGAGAGAGCAGGAAACAGCCAGGCCGGAGGCAGTGGAAATCCGGCCATTGTTACACGTGGGTACTGGCCCACAGGGGCCAGGAGGCTCACTCTCAAAAAGCACCAGGGAGGCCGTGGCAGGCAGGAGGTCCAGAACGGGAGGGCGGAGAGAAATGGCATCTGGCTCTGTGGGCCTGCAATTTGGGTTGCCTTACTTGTCCAGCCCGATGGCATACCCATCACACACGTACAGGACACTGGCGGCACAAAGATGTACTGAGCATGTGTAGTAAGCACCTTCTGTGCATTATCTCATTCAACCCTCACCACAACCTTATGAGGTGTTACTATTACCCCTATCTACTTTAACAGTCCTATACAACAAAAAGGAAAGGATCGTTATCACCATTTCATGGATGAGATCGCTGAGGCATAGAAAGAAAGGACTTCTCCAAGGCCAGCGACCAGGCTCTTCTCCTCTCCAGTCAGGCCTATGTACTTATTTACTCTCTCAAAAACTCACCCCAAGCTCAGTCCCCTCCTGCAGGAAGCCTCCCCTGACTACCTCAGCTCTTGGGGAGAGCTTCTAGAGTCCACAGTCAAAAAAAAAATTGAAAACTCCAGCAATACATCAGTCAAGACCCCCCACCCCCCAGGGGATTCCAGGCCAGGCGCCTGGATAAGCACTTGTTGGAATTTAGGTACAAAGGAGTTTTCAGTGGCACTGAACTCCCAGGGCAGAGTTCTAGCTCCTTAAAAGCACCTAACAATTTAGCATGTAATTATATTCTGTTGTGCATTGTTTCCCGTTGTGCAGTTAATTTTGTCTCCTCAGCCCAACTGGAAGCTGGAGGGCAAGAAGTAAGCCTGACTCTCTGGTGGGCCCCCAGGGTGCAGAGGGCTCAGAATAGCCTGGGAGATTGATTGACTGCCCTCAGCCCAGCCCCAAGCAGCTCCCAGGCCCTGTTCTCCATTCTCCTGCCAGCAACCCTGCCAAGCACCCCTCACCCCCACCACACACCCACACACAAAGGCAGGTGCTCACAACTTGCCAAAGGAATCTTCTTGACCTCTTTACCAGCACCCAGCCAAGAATGCCAACCAAGCACCCCAGATCACATATAAGAGATCCCGGCAAAACACCGCAAGGGGCCTCTTCCTCAAATTACAAACATCTGAGTGATTACCAAGGTCTGTGCTAAATCGTAACTACCTTCTAAAATGGACAATGTTACCCCCATGCGAGAGACGAGGAAACCCAAGCCTGTCCACTCTAAGCTACACTACCAATGCATTTCATCCACAGTGGACAGCAACAGGGCTTTGAGTAAGTTCCTTAACACTTGGTCTTCTTTTCAGTAAAACGGACTACAGTGTGGAGCTATTGTGAAATTTTAAATGAGATCTCATACTCAGGAACACTATGCAAACACTCAGCATATGGATTTTTCTTTCCCTGCCTCCAGAGTCATCACCACAAGGTTTAAATACTTTGGGGATCATTCTACCCGCTGGCAGCTTGGCTTTAACTGTTAAGAGACATCACTATCATTTGTCGAAAGACACAGCCCTCTTAGGAACCCAGGCCAAAGACTGGGATCAGGGTAAAGATGAAGGTCACAGTAGAGACAGAAATCCATGAGGCAGAAGGCAGGAGCCAGAGCCTCCCATCAGGAAAGGTTCTGAGAACAACCCTCAGAAAAAGGCTGAGGAAAGGAAGTTCTCCTCCCTCCCATTCTTAAATCCCACCCCAACCCATTCTACTCTGGACCCCTGGCTAAACCTAGGAATAGAAGAAAGGAGGTGACAAGAGACAGGTATGGAACAGGGGCAAGACCTGATCAAGGACCCGAGTTCAAATCCTGATTCTGCCACTGTGTGACCTTGGGCAACCTCTCTGGGCCTCAATATGCTCAACTGTAAAATGGGAAGACAGCAATAAAACAGCCTCCCACCAGATGAATGGGAGGAGAGATCGCATGAGAATGGACTTAGAGCACTTTGTAAATGATAAATCCTCTGACAAATGAGATTACTTATACCATCACATCAAGAGGTCGGAAGGTAAAATAGGTGAGGGGAAATACTGCCAAGAACCCCCAAACACAAATGTACACATACACTTCCTAGAAAGGACAAAAAACTCAACCAGACCAAGCCTAAAGAACAAATAAGCAGACCCACCATGGGGAGCAGAGATCTGGGAATTAGCACCCCAAAGGAAAGAGAGTTACAATCATGAAGGGGCAGCTGTGAGGGGCTAAGTGAACAGGGAGATGACCAGAAGGGTGCAAACCCATCTGATTAGCTCAAGGACTGTAGGGCGTGACCCCGGGTGACATGACAGACCCTGTCATCTGAGGTCCCCCATCAACTAGATATAAGGAGGGGAAGAGAAAGGGGAAGAAGGTGGCAGCAGAAGCCAAGACTAGCCAGAGGCTGACCACTGGCTCAGCTGGCTTCCCCATCCTGAGGAGAGTGTCTACCCAGGCCCAGCTTCCCAGAAAGCAGCACCCTTTCTTCTCAAGCTAGGCACAGGGACCCGCGGCCCTGCACCCCGTGTCTCACCTGGTAGGGGTCACTGTGGTGCCCCAGCGCTTCCGCTTCCTCCTGGGGTCCTCCAGCGGCTCTGCCAAACAGGGAGAGGGGCAAGGAGACCTTTCCCCTCGCCACCTCTTCCTCGGCTTTCGCCCTTCCTGAGGGGCGGGCCCGGGAAGCCTCCCCTGGAGGGGAGGGGGTGACAACCTGATCTGACCTCGCGGTCCAGTCCTCCTCCTCCTCGAGGGCGACAGTTGCTGAATCCCGGATTTCTGATTGTGGGGTCTGAACCCCAGATATGTGAACGGTGGGAGGCTGAATCTGATATCTGAATTCGTGGGGAATGAACCCCGGACACTGGTGCGCGCAGGGTCCTGAACCCCAGATTTTTGAAATCCTATGAAACAGAGCCCCAGGTTTAGAGAGGTTGGGACCCGAGTCCCGGATATCTGAAATCTCAGGGGCTGATACCCGGATATCTGAGAAGCACGGAGTCAAGCCCGGAAATTCGGGACCAGGGGACTGAGCCCCAGGTCTTCCGCCACCGACAGGGGGCCTACCCGAGGACGTCCGACCGCACGGCCCCTCTCACGCCGGGGTCCGAGGGTGACAGCCCCCGCTCCCGCCCCAGCCCCCTCCCTTTCCCCTTCTCTCTCCCGAGGATAGCTGAAAGATTGTAGCGAAGGGCGGTCCCCGTGCCCTCTCTCCCTCTCCTCTTCTCAGTCTCAGCCTCTCTCCGCACCACAGCCCTGGTCTCGTCCCGGTCTCCCTCTCCCTCTTCCTCCCAATTCCAAGATGGAGACCGGGCGGGAGCGCGCAAGCGCCGTAAGGACGCCGGGCCAAGGGGGGCGGGGCCCAAAGGAAGCAGCCCCGCCCCTCTCCCCTTACTGCTGCTGCCAGAGATGGGCAGCAACCCAGCCAGAGTGCGCGCGCGCCCCGCCACGCGGACCCTGGGTGGGAGGAGGCGGGGAGAAGGGTTAGTCTTAGAGAGGGAGGAGCCCAGCGCGCTGTCAGACAACTGGTGGTGGAAAGGGATGCGGCGCATGCGTTCGCCCCGCCTTAGCGCGGAGCCTGAGCTTGTTGCTAGGGGAAGCTTCGAGGGGGCGCGGGTGGAAGGAAATGAGAAGCCATGATCTGCGCCTGCGTGCAGGATAGAGGTTGGGAGGAGTAAGGGAAGACTGCCGCTGGGCGCGGAAAAGGCGGGAAAACGGACTGTCCTGGTTAGTAACTATCCAGCCTGGGCGTGGGCTCCCAAGTTCGAGGAATCTTTGCTAGGAAAACTCAGTCTGTCAAATCCCATCAGGAGACTGAGGCCCTCCACAGCACCATGACCTGCACAAGGTCACATTGCATTTATGTCAATCCATTTCCAGGACCACACTCAAGAACTGCAGTAATCTATGCCTTAAACCTGTTCCCTAACCTAATGAGTCAACAAGGAAAAATCCCCCAAACCTCCCTAGCCTTCCTACCCTAAAATTCCCACCTCAATTCAACCCCCAATCAACACCCCGGAAAACACTGAGCAAAAAAGCCTTTTATTTCCTCCCATATTCCAGCTCTCCACTTTTTGTAACATCTCTTCCAACTCAGAATCAAGGCCCAAGAAGTTGATCCACACCTGGAAAGAAAGAAAAAAGACAGGGCAGGTCAGAGGGCCCTTGGAGGAAGCTCTGGGATGGCTGCAGAAATTGACAAAGGAGCAGAGGAAATGACAACTAGAGATAAGCACAGGCACTTATTCCAAGTGAGACGGCCTCAGAACCCCAGGACCTGCCAGGAGCCAGAAAGCCTTCCTTTTACAATCTGCTCAGATCTAAGAAAGGCTGAGAGGGTATCACCTTTTCCCAACCCAAGCAGGCGATTGCAGTAGTCAGGCCTAGCCCTAAGCAAGATAAGCAAAGTTGATGGTAAAGGCCCAGATCCTCTGGTTAGCGCTCTTCCCTCGGCCTAGGCTGTTTCCTCTTCTCCCACAGGGGCTTCCTAGGGCACAGCAGCCAGCCGAAGCTGAAAACAGTTTAAGACCTGGGTACACAATAAAATGACTCTCAAACTATATACGAGACTCACCTGAAAAGATGAGATTTTTTACAGGATTTTTTTACCTTAATGAGGGAGCACACTAACTAGCCAGCCAATATGTCCCACCCTCACTTTGGAGGCGGTGTCCCTCCAAAGATCCTGTTGGCAGAACTTTTTCTAAATGCAATGATGGCTAATGTAAAAGAGAAGGTGCATGTGAAGTACTCGGGCATATAGTATGTGTCTAGTAAACGGGCATCATCAATCCTTTTGAGCAGCTCAAGATGAATTTCACCAAATTTACATCATAAAACTGACATCAGAATTTCATGAAAAAAGCAAGACAAATAGGATTTATATCCAGGGCACGTCATCAAATTTCAACCCTCTTAATTCACCACTGTTGCCAAAAAGCTTGGACATGAACTACAGCTATGAATCTTAAAGTCAGAATATTAACTGAAAGAAGTCAGTCACAGAAGGATGTGTATGATTCCATCTGTGTAGAGTACAGAAATAGGTAAAACCAAACCGTATTGTTTAGGAATGGCTCTGTCTCAGAACTGCCACCCCCACCTCATCCCCTATTCCTACAGGACTGAGTCAAAGAACCTTACCTGAGAACGAGACGGGAACTAGGCCAGAGCCCTCAGAGCCGGGTTCTAGACCAGTGGGACTCCCGGCGTGGATGGAAGCACGCAGCAGTGAGACAGCAGAGGCCACAGAACAGGATCAGGAAGAAGCCCAAAACCAGCAGCCGAGAGCCACACAGAGTCAGCTCCTCCTAGGGGCGGGGACGGGGAGAGGAGGAGGAGTGACGGAGAGGGTCTGTGGAGGATCTTCCCTGGGGAAGAAGACATCTTAGACAGCCGCAGCCCAAGGGCTATAGACAGCGTCTCCATGGGGAAAAGGCTCTTCATATCCAGGGAACAACTAAAGGGAAAATGTTATTTTTATTTATTTTTGGCTGTGCTAGGTCTGTGTGACTGCGTGGGCTTTTCTCTAGTTGTGGAGAGTGGGGGCTACTCTAGCTGTGGAGTGAGGGCTTTCCTTGAGGTGGCTTCTCTTGCTGTAGAGCATGGGCTCTTGGGCATGAGGGCTTCAACAGGTGCAGCACGTGGGCTCAGTAGTTGTGGCACATGGGCTGAGCAGCTCCATGGCATGTGTCATCCTCCCAGACCAGGGATCGAACCTGTGTCTCCTGCATTGGCAGGTGGATTCTTTACCACTGAGCCACCAGGAAAGCCCTCTATTTTTATACAATCTAACACTTGTCTACTTTCTTGCTCAAACATTAAATTGAACACTGTAATGATGCCAAGAGACAGGAAAATTCACTACTGTCTATGTTTTGAAATGTGCAAGCAGGGCCAGGTCTGGAAACCAAAATCCCTGGATTCCAAGCTCCCAGGTCATGTTCCTCACCAAGGTCTTTACAAATCTGAGCGAAGTGTATGCAGCAGCCTATTAACTCTCTCTCCCCTCCACTGAGCCAATCTTGTGTACCCAGCACCTGGGAATCCTGTGACCTGCAGTTATCAAATCTTAGCATCTTAGCCAGGCATCACAGTGCCTCATGACCTGGCCCCTGCATCTCTTTGCCTCTTGCCCTAAGTCATTCCTAAGCCTTCATCGTGCAGTGCCCCTGAACACCGAACACTTTTCAATCCCTAGGCCTGTGCTCATGCTAATCCCTTTGCCTGGAATGTGTCTCTTCTCTCCCGAACCCCCTCTATGGCGTTCCTCGCCCAAGTCTTCTTCATTCTCCAAGGATCACCCTGACAGAGCAGAATGAGCCTCACACTTGGAAGTCAGACAATGAAGCAATCCTGGCTCTGCCAACTTAACCAGTTGTGTGGCCTGGGGCAATTCACTCCCTCTGTTTCCTCATCTGTAAAATGGGATAACAGCTACCTCAAAAGGCTATTTTAAGATCAAATAAGATAATGAACCTGAAAGCACTTTGTACATTATAAACTACTGTAAACAATTCCCTTTTTTAAATGCCACCTTCTTGGTGAAGCACTTCCCATAAACGTGCCAGTTAAGAGTTAATTGGTCCTCAACTCTGTTTGAATAACACTTTGCTCACATCTCTCCAATTGCAATTAGCCCATTCTGCCTTTTATTACAGCTTCTGAACTCCTTTGAGGTGAAGATGTTTTATTGTATCTAAAGACAATTGTTAATAGTAATAGCTAACATTTATCCAATCTATTATGTACCAGGCATTGTACTAGGCACTTTACATTCATTCTCATTTATCCTTTTTTGTTAGTACTAGGAGATAGTATCATGTTTTCTATTTTACACATGAGGAAGCTGAGGTTCTGAAAGGCCCACATGCTTGCTCAAGGTCACACAGCCTCTGCGGCAAGATTAAAAGCCTGCACTTTTCCCCCTTGGTAAAGCTACCTCCAGGGGCCTTCACGACAGAGCAGTCAGCATGGCAGTTTATGAAAGCCGGAAAAACTGAGGCTCTTACCGAGGTGAGCAACTTGGTGAGCACAAGACCTTCGTGGCTCCAGACACTGACACACTCCTCAGCCATTCGAGGGCTCAGGGTGGCATTTCCTGCTCCCTCCTCTGAGCAGGGTATCGGTGGCTGGCTGGAGGGCAGGATTTGTGGAGCAGCACTAAAATAAAGGCAGGTTCCTGGGGTCCTTTCTGTGGTCACCCTGGCCGTAACGAGGACCAGCTCTCCAGCAAAAGATCCTGAGAGGCACAGGGGAGGAGATGTTAAGAAAATTCTGGAAGATGGTAACGATAACCCTATATGCAAAAAAGAAAAAGAGACACAGAAGTACAGAACAGACTTTTGAACTCTGTGGGAGAAGGTGAGGGTGGGATGTTTCAAAAGAACAGCATGTATATTATCTATGGTGAAACAGATCACCAGCCCAGGTGGGATGCATGAGACAAGTGCTCGGGCCTGATGCACTGGGAGGACCCAGAGGAGTCGGGTGGAGAGGGAGGTGGGAGGGGGGATCGGGATGGGAAATACGTGTAACTCTATGGCTGATTCATGTCAATGTATGACAAAACCCACTGAAATGCTGTGAAGTAATTAGCCTCCAACTAATAAAAAAATAAATAAATAAAAGGAAGGTTATAATTTCAAAAAAAAAAAACCAAGAAAATTCTGGGAGGTGTCCATCTTTAGACATCTACTCATTTCTGTAGGCTTCCTACAGTACCAGGTATTTTGACGTTGATTGTATTCAAGAAAGTCCTTTAAAAAAAAAAAAAAAAGAAAGTCCTTTAATACCACCATTTATGTCACTGAGAAATGGAAATAACTGCGTACCAATATAAACAAAATTTAAGTTAGCTCATAATCAATAAAACAGTCATACCAGTTCTTAGAAGGCTGCAGTAAAACTGAGATAGATACACACTGCTACTATCAATTTGTATAAATTAGTTCGTTCTTCTGAAGAAAACAGTTTTCTACTAGGTACCCGAATCCATTAAAAAGTTCACATCTCATTTCAAATTAGTGGAAAAAGAATGGCCTACTCAGTCAATGGCCCTGGGACAATTTCCATTTGGAAAAAAAAGTTAGACTGTTACCTGACACTATAAAGTCCGGATGTATTAAAGACCTTTTGTAAATAAACTAAAACAAAACAAAAACCTAAGTATTAAAAGAAAACAGAGAAGCATATTTTCTCATTTTAAAGTGGGAAACAAAGGCCTTCCAAAAAAAGACACAAAACTTAAAAGCCTGAGGACAAGAACAATAAATTTCATAAGAATTAAAGGCTTCTGTACAATGAAAGGTAAGTTTTTAAAAAAGAAGAAAGTAACAGAATGATTGAAAATACCTATGGCGTATTTAATTGGCAAGTGTTTACTATCCAGAATGTATAAAGATCTTAAAAAAATCATAAGATAAATATCTTGAAAGAAAAATAACTAAAGGATATGAATAGGAAATTCAGCGAATACATGAAAGTGCCCAATAAACCTGTAAGAAAATTGCTCAACTTCACTAGCAATCAGGAGAAAGCAAATTAAAACAATCAGGTAATTCCTGGAACTTCCCTGGTGGTTCAGTGGTTAAGAATCTGCCTTTCCAATGCAAGGGATTCGGGTTCAATCCCCAGTCAGGGAATTAAGATCCCACATGCTGCAGAGCAACTAAGCCCTCACACCACTATTAAGAGTCCTCATGCTCAAACTAAGACTGGAGGTGGCCAAAGAAATTAATTTTTAAAAATCAGGTAGGACTGGGAGGGAGCTTCAAAAGGGAGGGGATATGGCTGATTCATGTTGAGGTTTGACAGAAAACACCAAAATTCTGTAAGCAAGTATCCTTCAATAAAAATAAATTAATTAATTTTAAAAATCATGTAGAAGCAAATGGTAACCCATTTCAGTATTCTTGCCTGGAAAATTCCAGGGACAGAGGAGCCTGGTGGGCTACAGTCCATGGGGTCACAAAAACAAGAGTTGGACACAACCTAGTGACTAAACAACAACAAAAGTCAAAGTTCAGATTTTTCCTTCTGTCTGCTACTGAGTCCAGCCAGTAAGTTTCTAGTTTTGGTTGTTGTGATTTTCAATTCTAAAATTTACATTTACATCTTTATGTTCTCTATTTCTTTACAGATTTATTTTTAGCATTTAAGAGTGTTCTTGATTGAGCGTTTTTATAATGGCTGACTTAAAATCTTTGTCAGATAATTCTGTCATGTGTATTCTATTTTGACATCTATTGATCATTCTTTCCTGTGCAAGTTGAAATTTTTGTGGTCCTTATATGCTGAATAATGTTGGTTGTATCATGACATTTTAAGAATTATTTTACAAGATTCTGAACATAATCTTGTTTAAATTCTATGGAGAATGTTGCTATTTTTGTTTTAGCAGACAATGGGACTGGTGGGGTTCAGGGTAAAAAAATTTCAACCTGAGGGCTCTGTTTCCAATGTCAGATTGAGGCAGGAGGTAGACGTGCCCATCCCCACCGGGTGAACAATTGGGAGTTCATTCCCTGTGGTCAGAGAATCCAATATTAATAGCAGGACAATCAAGAGAGGCTAGGCCCTACCCAGATAAGAGACCACATATTCCTCATTCTCTAAGTCAAGGAGACCTTCCTGTCTAGAAAACTCCTTGGAGGTTAAAAAGGGAGTAATGCTAAACTACCCACAGCCCTTTTCGCGGGAATCCACCTTGGCTTAGAGATGCGCAAGCATACATGGGAGGATCCTGTGATTTACCAAATACGGACTCAGGCAAATCAAAATGACTGGCCAGTGGCTAGCCCAGGTCGCCAGGGGCCAGCCCAGGTCGCCAGGGGCCGAGGGCTCCTGCCACCGTGTGGGGATAAGCAGGTCCCTGGGCCGGGAGGCAGCAGCTCTGCTCCATGGCGGGCGCGGTGCAGGCAGCAGCCTGCGGGTCCTGGGCATGCGGGGCAGAATGCTTGGGCGGCAGCGGCTCTTGGGAACACCTGGCCACATTCGTGAAGAAGGACAAGGTGGTGGTCTTCCTCAAGGGGACACCGGAGCAGCTCACAGCAGCTTCAGCAAGGCCGCGGTGCAGATCCTGTAGCTCCACGGCGTCCATGACTACCTGGCCTACAACATTCTGGACGACCGCCAGCTCCGGCAAGGCATTAAAGACTACTCCACCATCCCGCAAGTGTACCTCAACAGTGAGTTCATGGGGAACTGTGACAGTGCACCAGAACAGGGACCTGGTAGAAGAACTGAAAAAGCTGGAGATCCGTTCCGCCCTCTTAGATGAAACAAAAGACCAGGACTCAAATGAGGGAGGGTGGCCCAGGCGAGGAGCCGTTGGTGTCAGAGTCTCACCACCAAAGAAGCCTTACTCATTCAGGTTCCCACTCTTCAGATGACTGCTTGCACTGCTTCCTCCAATTTGTAAGCAGCTTGGTGATTTTAGCCTGTGTGGTGTTTGGGCAAGGAATACCCCATCGTGAACATAATCATAACCACTGCACTGTCATAATCAATGTCATATTACGACGTTGTAAACAAAATTCTTTCTTGTGTTGTCCTTTGCGCTTTGCCTGATTTAGGAGTAAACCTAGGAGCTTTTGAATCATTGTTACAGGTCCTCCGCAAATATGTCAGTCTGCAAAGATAATATAACCCCCCTCCCCAGTTTTTTGTAACTTGTTCTATTAAGAAAAATGATGGACAAGGAAGAAAATAAGACAACCGGGTTTCTAGTTTTTTAAAAAATAAACTGCCAACCCAGGAGAAAAAAGACTGGCCAGAGGAAATCCAGAAGAAATGCCCCACACAAGTGATTTAAACTACCACAAGGGTATGACTCTCTGAGTTTACCCATGTATCTATCCACACATACTGTACTTTTTTCCTAATAAACACTTTACTTGTTTCACTAAAAAAATAAAATAAAAATCAGGTAATTCCTTGGGCCATTAAATTGGTAAAAATTAAAAGGAGTGATAATAACAAGAGTTGCTGAAATGTAGAGAAATGGGCACTCTTCACTGGTGACACTTTTAGAGGACAATTTGGTTGTTTCTGTTGCAATTTTAAATGGAGATAGAGAAGGACTGAGAGGATGGCCAGCAAACTGTGGACTCTGCAGGGGAGGTAAGGAAGAGTTTTACATTTGCTCTGTACATTTCTATGTAATCTGATTCCACAACAAAATGAATTTGTGTATTTAAAAAAATGTCCATACTTTGACTCCATAATACCACTTGTAGAAAGAAACTAATCCTAAGAAAAGGATTCAAAAGAAAACTGCAAACTATATCAAGTATTTATTGTAATTTCATGAAAAATACCAAAAAGTAGAAAACAAAAATGTTTATCAGTAGAGAAAGCATTAACAAAGGTTGGCCTAACCAATTAACAGATCAATTTACATCTATTAAAATAATAATGTTCTGGCCATTCAGTAATTTAGAAAACACAACGTCATAAAGTGAAAAAAAAATACAAACCAGTATATACATCATAATTGCAACTGAGAAACATATTTGTGAAATTCTATTAGAGAATTCCCCATTCTTCTATGTTCCCTAAATCAAATCTCTCGCCAAATCCTATCCATTTCACACTTCTATCAACTCTCTCAAATCAGTCCCCCTCTTTCACACCACCATCTTAACTCAATTTTTCTTATCATCTTTTTTTGGGGGGCTGCACTACACTGCAACTGGGATCTTAATTCCCTGACCAGGGAAGGAACCCATGCCCCTGTGCACAGTCTTAACCATTGGTTCACCAGGGAAGTTCTTATCATCTTTTTAATCACAATCACCTCTTAACTGGTCTTCGAGCACCTTGACCCATTCCTTCCAGGCAGTCAGCCAACAGAGTATGATCTTTTAAAAAGAACAAAAGAACAAAATTCTACTATCTTTCTGATTAAACTCATTGAGTAAGCCAAATATACTAGTTATAAGTCCAACTACCTTGGCTTGGCAAAAGGGACTCTTCATGAAATTCTGCCTGCTGCTTCAGATCCATCTCCTGCCACTCATCAATACTCCTTTCCCT
Organism: Muntiacus reevesi; assembly: GCF_963930625.1. NCBI lineage: Eukaryota > Metazoa > Chordata > Mammalia > Artiodactyla > Cervidae > Muntiacus > Muntiacus reevesi. Next base: position 204,577,846 of record NC_089250.1, read on the forward strand.
GCAACAAACTGAACCCCGGAAGTTCTTATATGTGCCACGTAATCGCCGTCTGCCTGCTTTTGCATATGCTCTTCCTTCTGGCTGGAATGGGGCTTCTCAGGTGGCTCAGCAGTAAAGAATCTGCCTGCCAATGCAGGAGGCGCAAGAGACACAGGTTCAATCCCTAAGTCAGGAAGACCCCCTGGAAGAGGAAATGGCAAGCCACTTCAATATTCTTACCTGGAGAATCCTATGGACAGAGGAGCCTGGTGGACTACAGTCTACAGTGTCACAAACAACTGGACACAACAGCAATTGTGCACACGTGCACGCGCTGGTTGAAAGGGCACATTCTTAAGCCTCCCTCAAGCCTCAGTTCAATCCCTACCTATATCCTTGGAAAGGCCTGTCTTCACCATCCCTGCTTGACACTTCTGAGTACTCTCGCTGTAGCCTGTGTTTTACTGCACATGCTGAGAGGTATTTACTTCTGTTAACATCTGTATCCTTGCTAGATTGTGAGTGATTTGAGGTGAGGATCCGTATCTTACAGACTGCTCTATTCCCCATGCTTGGTACATAGTAGGTGTCAAATAATTACTGCTTAGATGATGCAATCATATGTGATTACTTTTCACTTGGTCCAAAACAATCTTTAATGTTACAACTTTGTTTCTAACCATGCAGAAGCAGAAACTGACAAGCTGATCCTAAAAATAATGTGAAAATCCATGGGGATCTGGAATAGTCAAAACAATCTTTAAAAAAAAAAAAAAAAGAACAAAGCTGGAGAGTTCGCATTTTCTCCCATCCAAGTACTAACCAGGCTCGACCCTGCTTAGCTTCTGAGTCAGGGTGGTACAGCCATAGATGAAAATTCACATTTTCTGATTTTAAAACTTACAACAAAGATACAGTGATCCAAACAGTGTGGTACTAGCGTAAGTAGAGACATAGATCAATGGAATAGAACTGAGAATCCAGAAATAAATCCCTATGTCTATGGTCAATTGCTTTCAGTAAGAGTGCCAAGGTTATTCAATGAGGAAAGAATAGTCTTCTCAACAAAATGTGCCAGGTCAACTGAACAGTACCTGCAAATGAATGAAGTTGGACCCTATCCTCACACCATACACAAAAAAATTAACTCAAAATTGATCACAGATCTAAATGTAAGAGCTAAAAATACAAAATTCTTACAAGAAAATAATAGTAGTAACCTATACTTAGTGACCATGGGTTAGGCAAAGTCTTGTTAGATATAATGCTAAAATCACAAGCAGTAACAACAACAAAAATAGAAACTGGACCTCATCTAAATGAAAACTTTCATGCTTTCAAGCACACCATTAACAAGGTGAAAAGACAACACAGAGATGGGAGAGAAAATTTGCAAATCATAAATCAGATAAGAAGCCTGTATCTAGAAAACAAGAGACTACTACAACTCAATAATTAAAAGTTTTCCAATTTTTAAAATGAACAAAGACTCTGATATACATTTCTCTGAAGATACACAAATGGCCAATAAGCATATGAAAAAAATATTCAATATCATCAGTCATCAAGAAAATGCAAATCAAATGATGCAACTGATAAGGGCTTAATTTCCAAAACAGCTCATACAACTCAAACAAAAAAACCCAATACAATAAAAAAAATGGGCAGAAGAACTAAAGAGCCATTTCTCCAGTGAAGACATAGATATGGCCAATAGGCACACGAAAAGATGTTTATCATCGCTAATTATTTTAAAAATGCAAATCAAAACTACAGCGAGGTACCACTTCACACTGGTCAGAATGACCATCATCAAAAAGTCTAAAAAAAAAAAGTCTAAAAATAACAAATCCTGGCAGAGGGGTGGAGAAAAGGGAACCCTCTTATGCTATTGGTAGGAACGTAAACTAGTGCAGCCACTATGGAAAACAGTATGAAAGGTCCTTAAAAAATTAAAAATAGAGTTGCCATATGATCCAGCAATTCCACTCCTGGGCATATATCCAGACAAAACTATAATTCAAGAAGACACATGCATCCCACAACAGCCAAGATCTGGAAACAACCTAAATACTTACTACTCAGCCATAAAAAAGAATGAAATAATGCCATTTGCAGCAACACGGATGGACCTAGAGATTATCACACCAAGTGAAGTTAAGTCAGAAAAAGAAAGACAAGTTCCATATGATATCATTTATATGCAGAATCTAAAGTACAACACAAATGAACATAGCTATGAAACAGAAACAGACTCACAAACATAGAGAACAGACGTTTGCCAAGGGAAAGGGGGGGTGGGGGAGGGAAGGGTTGAGAGTCCAGGGTTAGCCAGCGCAAACTATTATATACAGGATGTATAAACAGCAAGGTTCTACTGTATAGCACAGGACACTATATTCAATATTCTGTGATAAACCATAATGGAAAAGAATATGAAAAAGAATATATATATGTATAACTGAATCACTTTGATGTACAGCAGAAATTAACACAACACTGTAAATCAACTGTACTTCAATAAAAAAAGAAAACGCAAATCAGAACCATAATTAGGTATCACTTCACACTGACTAGGATGGCTATAGTCAAAAAACAGGCAATAACCAGTGTTGGTGAGAATGTGAAGAAATTATAACTCTTATACATTGCTGGAAGGAATATAAAATGGTACAGTCATTTTGGAAAACACTCTAGCAGTTCTTTAAACATACAGTTACTAAATGACCCAGAAACTCCACTTCTAGATATATACTCAAAAGAAATGAAAACACAGAATAATGCAATACCTTGTACATTAGTGTTCACAGCAGCATCATTTGTAACAGGTAAGAAATGGAAAAAAAAAAAAAAAGAAAGAAAGAAATGGAAACAATTCAAATGTCAATCAACTGATGAATGGATAAATAAAATGTGGAATATGCATATACTGAATGCCTTTCAGCAATAAAAAGAAATGAAGTACTAACATAACATAAAATATGGATGAACCTTGAAAACATTATGCTAAGTAAAAGAAGCCAATCACAAAAGACAACATACTATATGAAATGTCCAGAAAAGGCATATCTGCGAATAGAAAGTATTACTGGTTGCCTAGGGCTGGAAGGTTAGGAGAAAAACGGAAGTGCATGCTAATGGGGACAAGATTTCTTCATCAGGTAATGAAAATGTTCTAGAATGAACAGTGATGACAGCTGCACATTTTTTTAAATATAAAAAAAGCCATTTACTTGTACATTTTAAATAGGTGTATTTTATGGTATGTGAATCTTTTATATATATATATATTACATAAAAATAACAGGAAAAAAATGTTCCAACTCTGTATATATCATATAAATTCCTTTATTCTTGCTCTCTGATCACACACATGTACACCCAACAATATAAAGACCTCCTCTCACCTGGCAATATATATATATATGTGTGCCTCCCTACACATATACATATTGATTCCATGGAGAATCTTAGAATGATAGCATTAGAAAGGACCAAAGAAGTCTAAGAATTCCACTTTTCTCTCCTCCTTCTTCAGTTCCACAGTCTTTAGATAAGGAACTTGAGGCCAAATCTCACCCAGGAATTAATGGCACCCCCAACTCACTCTCACTCGTCATTTTCCCAGAAGACTTAAGCAATTTGGGAATGGAAGAGGTCTAATTTTTCTGTATACTTCACAGCACACTGAGCTGTATCAGGCACTAAAGACACCAGGTTAAATAAATAGAACGTGCTTCTCTGATATCCCCGAGGAAAAATGAAGGTGCCTCTAACAGAAGCCCCAAGGGGTGAAGAGGACTGAAAAAGAACTTCAGGTCAAATCTTGCCCATCTCACCACACCTCCAAGGATAGAATCAAAGAACCTCAAAGCTGGAAAGGGACAGAGAAAACATTTATCAAGAATCTACACAGTGGGCATTGTGTTCACTGAAAATATCTAGTCCTATTATAGAAGAAGTGATTAAGGCCCAAGAGATGTGGCCAAGGTCACCAGGATGGTGAGGTCAGAGGCAGGGTCCCAACCCTGAGTGCTCTGATATCCAACCCCACAATCCCCCCTTGGTCTCACCTTTCAATCCCATCCGACTACCCTGGACCTGGGCTTGAAATGTCTGGGTCTTGTTCTTGTCTGCACCATCTCCAAAGTTCAAGGTGGTCAGTAAGCCCACGACATGAGACCCACGCCCCTTCCCTGTGACTGTCCCATTCACGGGGCACAGGGTCAGCTGGCCAAAAGATCTCAAGAAGGAGACCCAGTCCTGTGTAGAAAAACAGGTGAGAAGAGGTGAGAGATTAGCAGCAAAAAGTGGCCTGCAGGGGATGGATGAGCATGAGGGTGAGTACTCACCTGGGGGATGTCAGGGCTGCGCAGGTCAGTTCTGTGGGTGAGGAGGAAGCCACCAAGACCCAGGCCAGAAAGGCCAAGAAGAAGCAGGATCAAAGTGGCACAGACCAGAGGTGGGTTGTGGGCCAGGCAGAGATGCAGGTAGTGCCCTGCCTGGCAGCTGCCCATGGGGAGCAGAGGGGTCTGAGCCTCCGGGAAGAGCCTGCTGGAGGACAGGAAGGGAGAACTGGACAAGAGCCTGCCAGTAAGAAGGCACTTACCCATTTCATTCAAAGGGAAGTTAAAGCATCAGGAAGACAAGGGACTTGTTCAAGGCCACACAGCCAGTCAGCGTGGCAGAGCCAGGACAGGAATCCGAGGCTCCTGACTCCGAGTGTTCATCTCCATGCACCACTCAATAAATGTTTGCTGAATTTCATTTCTGAAGTAACCAGGGCGGAAGCAGAGCAGAGTATGCTGTGCAGGAAAAAGGAACTCAAAAAAGGAGAATTCTCCAGGGGAGAAATTCAGGAAGCAGCTGTTCCGGGGCTACGGTTTGGCCAGGGTTCCAGCTGAGAGTGCAGACAAGTAAGACGAGTAAGACAAGTAAGACAAGTAAGACGAAAAAAACTCCACTTTGGAGCTAAACTCAACTGAAATCCTCCTCTGCCACTCACTGGCTCAAGGAGACAAATCAGCGAACCTGTGTGAGTGAAATGGAAATCTGTGAAATGGGAGTTCTAGGAACATCAAGTAGTGAGGACTAAATCGGGCAGATAAAAGTTGCCCTGGTACCTGGCCTTGCAAGAACTGAACAAATGTTCATTTCCTTTCTATTTCTCTGGGTCATATGGATCTTCAAAACCAGGTGGGACAAGGCAAAAATAACTACGGGGACAATTGAGGTTCGGGCACTTTAACAAAGCAGTGGAAGGGCCAAAGTCTGAAACCCGGCTCCTCTTCCAAGTGGAGTGCTCTTTCCCTGGCAAAAAGCGACAGCCTGATGAAAAGGAACATCTGGAAGGTGAGATAAACAGATGGGCTGGGGGAGAAGGAGGGTTCCAGGGAAATGCAGGTGTCACCAAGGTTCAGCCCCGGCCTGGCACATCTGGAAGAAGGGAAAAGGCAGGAAGGGGGAGGGCAGAGCCAGAGGTCGGCGGCTGGTGGTGCCCCTAGGCCTCCCCTCCCCCGCCAAGCCCCTACTGCAGAAACTCAACACCCTCATCCCTTCCCGCTCTAGCAGCGTCGGGTCTGCCCGCCGCGCGCTCTCACCGCTCGCAGCCGGGCGGAGGCCGGCGCCCCCCGCGACGTCACGCGTGGAGTCGCGAAGGGGCGGGGTCCGTGCTCCCACCCAGCCGCCCCACCCGGCCTCGGCGGGATTCGCATGCGCAGTGCTCCTGCGAGGGCGCCTCGCCCCTCCCGGTCGGGGTGGGGGCGTACCAAAAGGACTTCCAGTGCAGGGGCAAAGGGAAAGAAAGAACTCCACGGGAGGTTAGTAAAAGGGAGAGAGGCATCGGAGGTAATCCTAGAGGCATTCTGAAATAGTAATCTCTCCATCCGGGGGGGGGGTCATAGGGCATTTCAACGAGAATCTCGTCGCAGGCAAATTTCTTTTGCTCATCTGCCACCCGTGCCAATAGCACAGCCCAGCCGCGCCCTAGTTCCGGGTAGAGACTTGGGGTCCGCCCGGGGGCGGTGCTCCGGTGCCAGGACTGTGGTCTTCCGGGCCGGCGTTGGGAGTATAGGCTTTTTTCTGCAATTTAGTGGTGTCTAACGTCTACACCCCACGCTTGGTCCATGGCTTTTAGTGACCCCTTCATGCATCGGATCTTAGAGCTGTAAGGCTGCTCAATAGAGACCATCTGATTTCACTTCTGCTTGCATTTTAGAGATGAGAACAGGAGGTCCATCTTAACCCGACGGGACACATGGAACCAAAAACTTTGGGTTCAAATCCTGACTCTGTCCCTGCCCCTACATAAAACATAACCGTGCTCTTCTGGGGACTGAGTTTACTTCTCTGTTAAAGGGGATTATCTTATCTGTCTCACTGTTTGAATGGGAAGCTTAAGAGATAAAGTGTGGGAAAACGTGCACCCACTGTGCACACAACCAGCAGTGGACAAATGCTGTATCAAACAGAATCTGAGTATTCAACTCTGCTGAGGCTTCCTTAAAGCAGAGACCATATCCCTTCTGTACCCCCCCACCAAAGTTTATAGCTCAAAATCCTCTCGTATATGTTGTTTAGTCCTTAAGCCCTGTCCGACTCTTTTGCAACCCCATGGACTGTAGCCTGCCAGGTTCTTTTTGTCCATGGGATTTCCCAGGCAACCAGTATTGGAGTGGGTTGCCATTTTCTTCTCCACGGGACCTCCCTCCCCCGACTCAGATCCAACCCTCATCTCCTGCATTGGCAGGTGGATTCTTTACACTGAGCCACCAGGGAAGTCCCTCATATATATAGTCAAGTGATGTTCAACAAGGTGCCAAGACCATTCAGTGGAGAAAAGCCTGTCTTTCCAACAAATGGTTTTAGGAAAACTGGATATCCTCATGCAAAAGAAGGAAATTAAACTCATACTTCACACACCCTATGCAAAAGTTAATTCAAAATGCATGAAAGAAGTAAACGTAAAAGATGAAACAATACAAATGTTGAAGAAAACATAAGGAGAAAACTTCATGATACTAGATTTGGCAATGATTCCTTCAATATGACACTAAAAGCACAGACAACAAAAGAAAAGAACAGGTAAAATAGACTACACCACAGTTTAAAACTTCTGTGCATCAAAAGGCACAATCAACAGAGCGAAAAGGCAATCCATGGAATGGGAGGAAATATTTGCAAATCATGAATCTGCCAAGGAGGTACCATCTAGAGTATATAAAGAACTCTTACAACTCAACAATAGCAAAACCAACTTGATTTTAAAAGTGACTTAAATAGCTATTTCTCCAAAGAAGATATGTAAATGACAACACATGAGAAGATGCTTAATATCACTAAACACTAGGGAAATGCAAATCGAAATCACAATTAGATACCACTTCATAGCTATCAGGATGGCCACTTAAAAAAAGAAAAGAAAATAACAAAGGTTGACAAGGCTGAAGAAAGTGGAACCCTTATGCATTGTGGGTAAGGATGTAAAATGGTACAGCTACTATGGAAAACAGACCAGTGTATCTTTCAAAATTTTTAAATAGAATTACCATATTATCAAGCAATTCCACTTTTGGGCATATACCCCACAAAACTGAAAGTAAGGTCTCAAAAAGATATAGAAGTACCATGATCATAGCAGCATTACTCAAAATAGATAAGAGGTGGAAGCAACTCAATGTGTCCATTGACGGATGGATAAAAAACAAATGTTATGCATACAATAGAATATCATTCGGCCTTTAAAAAGGGCATTCTGACACATGCTACAACATGGATGAACTTTGAGGACATTATGCTAAGTGAAATAAGTGAGTCACAAAAAGACAAATATTGTATGATTCCTCTTATATAAGATTTTCAATACAATAAGTAGTCAAATTCATAGAGACAGAAAATAAAGAGGCAGGAGAGAGGAGAATGGGGAGTTACTGTTTAATGGGTTCCGAGTTTGAGTATTCCAAGATAAAAAGTGTTCTGGAGACAGATGGTGGTGATGGTTACACAACAAGGTAAATGCACTTAACACTACTGAACTATATAATTAAAAATGATTAAGATAGTAAATGATGTGCATTTTGCCATGATTAAAAATGATTAAGAAACCTGGGGAGGATTTATGGCCCAGTCTCCTAGGGTATTAGTGGGTGTTTTTTAAATGCCATTGATTGTTGCAATTCCAAGTATAGGAAGTATTTTCTTCTCAAAGAAAAAATAAGTATGGCTGTCAAAATTTTAGATTCTAGGAATTGGAAGGCACTTAATGGGCTTCCCTGGTGGCTCAGATGGTAAAGAATCTTCATGTAATAAGGGAGACCCGGGTTCAATCCCTGGGTCAGGAAGATCACTTGCAGAAAGGAATGGCTACCCACTCCAGTATTGCCTGAAAAATTCCATGGACAGAGAAGCCTGGCAGGCTACATCCACGGGGTCACCAAAGAGTTGGACGTGACTGAACGACTAACACTTTAATAACTGAACAGTTCAACAATACCACCACCCTCTATTTTCTAAAGGGGCTAAAATTGATGTCTGGAGAAGTTAAGTCTTCCAGCCAGTTGAGCTTCAGCCAGAACTAGAGCCCACATGTCCCAACACTGAATCCAGTTCTTTCCCACTAAATCCTTTCTCAGTCCTGCCAAGAGATCTCTCCTGAAAACCTACAAAGGTCTCTGTGCATTCACTTGTAGTCACGTCCAGGTCAGTGTGGCCCAACTAGGTAAACTTTCCCTAGTCTTGATCTAGTCTCCCTACCCGCACCTCAGCTCCTGGAGTACCATGTTCTCACAAGCCCCAGGTCTTTCATAGTTTGAGCACATATTATTTGCTCAGTAAATATTTATTGATGAATTTACTAAAAACAGCTCCATACAGTCCAGTTTCCTCAAAAACTCACTGGTTTTCAGTCTCATTTTATGGCTGGGAGCATGTCTACCCAGGCTTGAATGTTTGTGAAATTTAGGTTAAAATGTAGAAGAAAGTTTATTCTGTCAACAACCATTTTTTTTAAACGCCTGCTATGGTTCAGGTCCAAAACTAATATCCACATAGCAAAAATTTTGTTAATGCTTTGACTTAATGACAAGTCTAATTTGTAGGGTAAGATGACATGAAAGCACCCAGTAGTGCTGGTATACAATAGAAAGTCAACAAACAATTTCCCCCCATTATTTTTTTTCTCTCCCCCCCCCCCATTATTCTTGTGCCTCAGAATGATTAGGCATATTTGGACAGAAGTTTCCGGAAATGACCATAATTGATATTTACTTGCCAAACCAAGCAAATCCTATGGACCAATAGAGGCAAACTGGTTAGACCAAGAAAATTCCTTGAGGTCTGCGAATGAGGGTAAATGGATGTGAACAAATGTCTTAAAAGTTGGAGGGGAGCAAATGAAGACACAAAATTGGTTGTGAACTGTAATGCTTCAGCATTACACCAACATTCTGACTTAATCCACTCATCAGGCCCTCAAAGGATATTACTGTGGAAACCTGGCTCTAGACATGTTTAATTAATTAATTAATTGGTTTATTTATTTATTTTTGGCCATATCATATGGCAAGTGGAATCTTAGTTCCCTGACCAGGGATCGAACCCCTGCCCCTTCCACTGGAAGTGCGAACTCTTAACCCCTGGACCACCAGACAGTAGGTGACAGAAGCTGGTTTATGATTTAGGCTTGTCTACAGCCTATCATATGAGGATCAGGAAGCTGATGGAGAAGGGAATCAACCAGTCCCTTGAAAGGAATCTAAAGAGAGATTCTTCAATCACTCCACTGTGATAAATTCCTCTCAGAGCTCTGACTCAGATAAAGCCTCTCTCAGAGAGCTGTTTTTTTTCTTTTCCTTCCAAATTGAGTCTTAAAACTTGGGGAAACTAAAGACCCTTTTGAAAATTTGATGAAAGCTTTTCATTCAGTCAGCCAGGTATTCATTCAATAAATATCATGAGCAGAAGGCTCTATTCTGTGAGCTAAGAATACAATGGTGAACAAAGGATTCAAGATCCTGGGCCTCCTGGAACTACAAACTGCTTCTGGACCCTCTCCTTGGGAAAATGCACATTCATCTAAACATCCACATGCAGTTTAAATCAGTGGAACTTCAATCCTCTTGGAGCTCACCCTTAGATAAGAACCCCTAGATATTAGTACTTAATAATGTTCCTTCTATACCTAGTTAAACCTCACTTTTGTGTTTAGTTTTGTATCAGAACTGCTTGATAAGATTATTGCTTTCCCACTTTATGATGTGGTTTCATCCATTCCATCAACCAATTCATTCATTCAACAAACATCTGAATATTGCTAACTGCCAGGCACTTGGGTAGAATCAATATTTTTGGCTGTGCTCTGAGGCATCTGGGATGTCTCCCCAACCTGGGTATCCCCAGTGAAAATGCCAAATCCTAACCACTAGGCCACCAAGGAACTTGCTGGATAGAAGCCACAATGAGGGAAAGCATATTTCCTATCAATGAAAAGTCTTAGTGAAAGAGGCAGATACACAAAAAAATTATAATAAGATGTTAAATACCGTGATAATCACATAACATAGTAACAATAGCTACCCACTACTGAATAACTTCTAAATGGGTCAAGCATTTGATGGCCTTTAAATGTTCCCTTGTTCAACCATGTCAATATCAAAATAAAATTGGTATTATCCCTACTTTACAAATGAGAAAACAAAAGGTTAGCAATGTTAGGAAACTTGCTAATGGTCTCAAGATATCAGTAGCTACATGTAATATATACACATGTGATAAAAATATTGAGGAGAAAAGGAAAATATGTTTATAAGCCTGCCTGGGATAAGACGTACTTTCTAAAGAAAGACACATATATGTATAGAAACCATAAATGAAAAAATTGATGCACTTTTTAAAGGTTTCTAAATGATTTAAAAAAACCCATACAAGTGAGAAGTAGGAGACAATAACTGCAATATATATTAATAGTCAAGAGATTGTCAATTTCTCCTTTTATATCTGTTAGTGTTTGTCTTTTTTTTTTTTTTTTTTTTTTTTTAGTGTTTGTCTTATGTATTGAGGTGCTCCTTTGTTGGGTGCACAGATACTTAACAATTGTTATGTCTTCCTCTTGGATTGATCCCTTGATCATTATGTAGTGTCCTTCCTTATCTCTCGTAATATTCTTTATTTTAAGGTCTACTTTGTCTGATATGAGGATTGCTACTCCAGCTTTCTTTTGCTTTACATTTGCATGGAATGTATTTTTCCATCCTCTCACTTTCAGTCTATATGTGTCTTTAGATCTGAAGTGGGTTTATGTATATGCATCTTGTTTTGTATCCATTCAGCCAGTCTGTGTCTTTTGGTTGAAGCATTTAATCCATTTACATTTAAAGTAATTATTGATATATATGTTCCTATTGCCATTTTCTTAATTGTTTGGGGTTTGTTTTTGTAGATCTTTTTCTTCTCTGTATTTCCTGACTATATAAGTCCCTTTAACATTTGTTGTAAAGCTGGTTTGGTGGTACTGAATTCTCTTTACTTTTGCTTGTCTGAAAAGCTTTTGATCTCTCCATCAATTTTGACAGTAACACAATATAGTAGGAGACTTTAACACCTGACTTACACCAATGGACAGATCATCAAAACAGAAAATTAATAAGGAAACACAAGTCTTAAATGATACATTAGATGAGGTGGATCTCATTGATATCTTCAGGACATTCCATCCAAATGCAGAAGAATACACCTTCTCAAGTGCACAAGGAACATTCTCCAGGATAGACCACTTCATGGGTAACAAATCAAACCTCAGTAAATTTAAGAAAATTGAAATCATATCAAGCATCTTTTCTGACCACAATGCTATAAGACTAGATATCAATTACTATAAAAAACACAAACAAATGGAGATTAAATAATACATTTCTAAATAACAAACAGGCTACTGAAGAAATCAAAAGGGAAATAAAAAAATTCCTAGAAACAAATGACAATGAAAACACAACACCTCAAAACCTATGGGATGCAGCAAAAGCATTTCTATGAGGAAAGTTTATAGCAATACAATCCTACCTCAAGAAACAAGAAAAAAAAAAAAAAAACAAGAAAAACATCGAATAGACAACCTAGCTTTACACCTAAAACAACTGGAAAAAGAAGAACAAAAACACCCCAAAATTAGCAGAAGGAAAGAAATCATAAGGATCAGAGCAGAAATAAATGAAAAAGAAATGAAAGAAACAATAGTAAAGATTAATAAAACTAAAAGCTCGTTCTTTGAGAAGATAAAAAAAATTGACAAACCTTAAGCCAGACTCATCAAGAAAAACAGAGAAGAATCGAATCAACAAAATTAGAAATGAAAAAGGCGAGGTTACAACAGACAATGCAGAAATACAAAGGATTATAAGAGACTATTACGAACAACTATATGGCAATAAAATGGTAACCTGGAAAAAATGGACAGATTCTTAGAAAAGTTCAATCTTCCAAGACTGAACCAGAAAGAAATAGAAATTATGAACAACCCAATTAGAAGCACTGAAATCAAAGCTGTGATAAAAAAAAATCTCCCAAAAAAACAAAAGCCTAGGACCAGATGGCTTCACAGGTGAACTCTATCAAACATTTAGAGAAGAGCTGATGACTATCCTTCTAAAACTCTCTCAAAAAAGTGCAGAGGAAGGAACACTTTCAAACTCATTCTACAAGGCAACTATCACCCTGATACCAAAACCAGACAAAGACAACACATATAAAAAGAAAACTACAGGTCAATATCACTAATGAACATAGATGCAAAAACCCTCAACAAAATTTTAGAAAACAGAATTCAACAACACATTAAAAAGCTCATACACCATGATCAAGTTGGATTTATTCTAGGGATGCAAGGATTCTTCAATATATGCAAATCAATCAATGTGATACACCATCCTAACAAATTGAAAGATAAAAACCATAGGATAATCTCAATAGATGCAGAAAAAGCCTTTGACAAAATTCAGCACCCATTTATGATTAAAATTCTTCAAAAAATGGGCATAGAAGGAACTACCTCAACATGGTAAAGGCCATATATGATAAGCCCACAGCAAACATTACTCTCAATGGTTAAAAACTGAAAGCATTCCCCCTAAGATTAGGAACAAGACAATGGTGTCCACTTTCACCACTATTATTCAACATAGTTTTGGAAGTCCTAGCTATAGCAATCAGAGAAGAAAAGGAAATAAAAAGAATCCAGATCAGAAAAGAAGTAAAGCTCTCACTGTTTGCAGATGACATGATATTATAGATAGAAAACCCTAAAGATACTACCAGAAAATTACTAGAGCTAATCAGTGAATTTAGCAAAGTCACGGGATACAAAATCAATACACAGAAATCACTTGCATTCCTATATTCCAACAATGAAAAATCATAAAGAGAAAATGAGGGATCAATCCCATTCACCATTGCAACAAAAACAATAAAGTATCTAGGAATAAACTTAAGGGGACAAAAGAACAGAAAATTATAAGACACGGATGAAAGAAATCAAAGACGACATAAACAGATGGAGAGTTATTCCATGTTCCTGGGTAAGAAGAATCAATATTGTGAAAATGACTACACTACTAATGCAATCTATAGGTTCAATGCAATCCCTATCAAATTACCAATGGCATTTTTCACAAAACTAGAAGAAAAAAATTTCAAAATTCATATGGAAACACAGTCAGTCAGTTCAGTCACTCAGTAGTGTCCGACTCTTTACAACCCCATGGACTGCAGCATGCCAGGTTTCCCTGTCCTATCTTTTTGCCCTTTCATACTATTCATGGGGTTTGGGCAAGAATACTGAAATGCTTTGCCATTCCCTTCTCCAGTGGACCACATTTTGTCAAAACTCTCCACCATGACCCAACTGTCTTGGGTGGCCCTAAACGGCATAGTTCATAGTTTTGCTGAGTTAGACAAGGTTGAGGTCCATGTGGAAACATGGAAGACCCCGAATAGCCAAAGCAGTCTTGAGAAAGAAGAACAGAGCAGGAGGAATCCACCTTCCTGACTTCAGATTATCCTACAAAGCTACAGTCGTCAAGACAGTATGGCACTGGCACAAAAACAGAAATACAGACCAATGGAACAAGATAGAAAGCCCAGAAATAAGCCCATGCATCTATGGGTACCTTATTTTTGACAAAGGAGGCAAGACTATACAATGGGGCAAAGACAGCCTCTTCAATAAGCAGTGCTGGGAAAACTGGACAGCTACATGTAAAAGAATGAAATTGGGAGTGGGGATCGGGATGGGGAACACATGTAAATCCATGACTGATTCATGTCAATATATGGCAAAAACCACTACAATATTGTAAAGTAATTAGCCTCCAACTAATAAAAATAAATGAAAAAAAAAATAAAAAGAGCTAAAGATATGTAAAAAAAAAAAAAAAAAAAAGAATGAAATTAGAACACTTCCTAATACCACACACAAAAATAAACTCAAAATGGATTAAAGACCTAAATGTAAGACCAGAAACTATAAAACTCTTAGAGGAAAACATAGGCAGAACACTTGATGACATAAAGCAAGATCCTCTATGACCCATCTCTTAGAGTAATGGAAATAAAAACAAAAGTTAACAAGTGGGACCTGATTAAACTTAAAAGCTTTTGCACAGCAAAGGAAACTAAAAGCAAGGTGAAAAGACAACCCTCAGAATGGGAGAAAATAATAGCAAATGAAACAACTGACAAAGGATTAATTTCCAAAATATACAAGCAGCTCATACAACTCAATACCAGAAAAACAAACAACCCAATCAAAAAGTGGGAAAAATACCTAAACAGGCATTTCTCCAAAGAAGACATACAGGTGGCTAACATGAAAAGATGGTCAACATTGCTCATTATTAGAGAAATGCAAATCAAAACTACAATGGGATATCACCTCACGCTGGTCAGAATGGCCATCATCAAAAAGTCTACAAACAATAAATGCTGGAGAGGGTGTAGAGAAAAGGGAACCCTCTTGCACTGTTGGTGGGAATGTAAATTGATGCAGCCACTATGGAAGATGGTATGGAGATTCCTTAAAAAACTAGGAATAAAACCACCATATGACCCAGCAATCCCACTCCTAGGCATATACCCTGAGGAAACCAAAACTGAAAAAGACACATGTATCTCATTGTTTATTGCAGCACTATTTACAATAGGTAGAACAAGGAAGTAACCTAGATTGACAGATGAATGTCAGACAGAATTCATAGACAGATGAATGGATAAAGAAGTTGTGGTACATATACACAATGGAATATTACTCAGCCATAAAAAGGAACACATTTCAGTCAGTTCTAGTGAAGTGGATGAACCTAGAGCCTATTATACAGAGTGAAGTAAGTCAGAAAGAGAAAGATAAATATCACATTACTAATGGATATATACAATCTAGAAAGATGGTACCAAAGAATTTATTTGCAGGGCAGCAATGGACAAACAGACATAGAGAACAGACTTATGGACATGGGGAGAGGGGAGGAGAGGGTGAGATGTATGGAGAGAGAATAACATGGAAGCTTACATTACCATATATAAAATAGATAGCCAACCGGAATTTGCTGTATGTCTCAGGAAACTCAAACAGGGGCTCTGTATCAACTTAGAGGGGTGGGATGGGGAGGGAAATAGGAAGCAGGTTCAAGGCGGGGGGGAAATTATATATATATATATATATATATATATACACACACATACATATATACACCTATGGCTGATTCATGTTGAGGTTTGATAGAAAACAACAAAATTCTGTAAACCAATTATCCTTCAATTTAAAAATTAATTAATTTTAAAAAAAGAGATTAGTAACAGGTGATATGTTTCCCCTTGAGGTAAAATTTATATATTGTGAAATGTACAGACCTTAAGTATAAATTTTCATACATTGTAATTTATGAAAGGTAATGCCCATTAAAAATGCCTCAATCTAGATATGAAATGCTTCCATTACTCTGGGAACTTTCCTCATTCCCCTTCCAGTTAGTCCCTGCCTTCTCTGTCCAAAGGCCACCACTATTCTGATTCTATCACTGAAATCTTTCTTTTTTTTCCTTAAAATGTCCAAATTCTCCCACTAGATTGTAAATTTTCCTAAAGGAGGATCTGCCTGATTCTTTTTCTCCCTTAGGGTGTGTGTGTGTGTGTGTGTGTGATAAAATATATACAACATAAAATTTGCCATTTTAAGTTTTGAACTGTGTAATTCAGTGGAATTAGTTATATTCACAGTGTTGTGCAACCATCACAATTTACTTCCAAGACTTTTTTTTATCATCCCAAACAGAAATTCTGTAACCATTAAGCAATCATATCTCCCTTGACCCAGATACTAATAACCTCTTGTCTACTCCCTATATTTATGCATTTGCCTATTCTAAGATATTTCATATAAGTGGAATTGCAACATTTGTCTTTTTGTGTCTGGCATATTTCAGTTAGCATCATGTCTTCAAGGTTCATCCATTCATAGCATGTGTCAGAATTTCTTTTCTTTTTAAGGCTGAATAATATTCCATTGCATAAACACACCACATTTTGTTTATTCATTCATATGTTGATGGACACTTAGTTTTTTTCCACATTTTGGCTGTTATGAATAATTCTGTTATGAACATTTTGGTGTACAAGTGTCTGAGTCCTTGTTTTTATTTTTTATTTATTTATTTTTTTGAGTCCTTGTTTTTAAATCTTTCTATGACTGGGAGAGAAACTGGCTTGGTCATATGGTAATCCTGTTTAACTCTTGGAGAAACTGCCAAACTGTTTCCCACAGCAGCTGCGCCATTTTACATTCCCACCAGCAATGCACAAAGGTTCCAATTTCTCCACATTCTTACCAACACTTGTTATTATCTTTTTGATAACAGCCATCATAGTACTTTGCAAGTGGTATTTCACTGTGGTTTTTATTTGCATTTCCCTAATGACTAATGGTGTTGAACACTTTCCATGTGCTTGTTTCTTATTTGGTGAAAAAAAGAGAAAGACAGTAAATTGTCTAGGAGGGGACACAGGACCAGTATAACTACTTTAGGGAGGTAGGTGGCAATAGTAATTTTGCTTTGTCGTAAAAAGGAATTTGTTACTAATGTAATTTGAAAACAACTTCTTTTTCATCTGTGGCTTCAGTTATCATCTATACACTGATGATTCAAACATCCCTACCTCTAAGCCATATGCTGAAGTCAAGTTTAACATTCCTATTTTCATATTTTTACTATAAAGCTCCATTCATTCAACATACATGTGTTGGGTGCCCACTGTGTGTTACGGACTGTTCTAAGTGCTGGGGATCCAATAGAGAATATACCAAACAGATCTTTAGCCTAAAGAATTTATATACTTATTTACACTTGGTGTGGTACAGGAACCTAACTTAGTATGTTCAAAAACTGAACTCATGGAGTGACATCAGTGAAAAGGATGGAGTTAGTACCTCCAGTAGCCTGTACCTCCCCAGAATTACAAAAAAAAAAAGAAAGAAAAAAATAGGAAAAACTGTCAGAATGTACATGACAGAGTTCCAGGAGATATTCTGGACAGGTATTTCATGTTCAGTGATGCTGAATAAATATGTGAATTTAAAGTTAGGTTCTCCAGACAGAGGAAAAATATTGTGTGATATTGCTTCTATGTGGAATCTAAGAAAATGGTACAAATGAACTTATTTACCAAACAGTAATAAAGTCACAGATGTAGAAAACAGCCTATGGTTACCAGGGGGGACAGGGGAAGGGATAAATTGGGAGATTGGGATTGACATATACACATAACTATATAAAAAACCGATAACTAATAAGGACCAGGGAACAATACTCTGTAATGGCCTATATGGAAAAAGAATCTAAAAAAAGTGGATATATATATTTGTATTAGATTCACTTTGCTGTACACCTGAAACTAATGCAACATTATACATCAAATATACTCCAATAATTTTTTTAACTGCGCTCACTACCTTTCCTTAATACATATATACTCCTTTTACTGCATCTTCATCTCAGGTGACAGGATCACCATCCACCCAATCTCCCAAGAAACCTCTGAGTCAGCCTTGACTCCACCCTCTTCCCTTATCCCACACATTCCATCCATCATCAAAATTATCTCTGGGACCCTTCCCCTCCTCTCCATGCCTACTGCCTTTGATCGTTTCAGATTCTCATCCTCTCTCATTAGGACCAATGCAGCTATCTCCTAACCCTTTTCACTGCCTCTAGTTTCTCCTCCTGTCAATCCATCATGCATGTCACCTACTCAATTAGCTTTCTAAAAGAGCAATCACAAGATTCTGCTGCCCTCGTTAAGACCTCTGCTGGACTTCCCTGGTGGTCCAGTGGTTAGGACTCCACCCTTCCAATGCAGGGGGCATGGGTTTGATCCCTGGTTAGGGCACTAAGATCCCACATGCCCATATGGCTCAGCCAAAAAATAAACAACATTTAAGAAAACTAAATAAAATAAATAAAAATAAAAATGACCTCTACTGGCTCCAGGAGAAAGTTCCAGCTCCTGGGACATCCTTCACACCTTAGTCTCAACCACGCAGCATCATCTTCCCATTTTTCACTCCATCCACAAAAATATCTTGTGATTCTAGCTATTCCACACCACCATTTTTTTTTTTTTTTGGCTAGGATTATACTTCTCATGGAACTCACTTACTTACTTCTACCTTATATATATTTTGTCTTCAAGACTAACCTCAAAGGTCACAGCCACTGTGATGTTTTTCCTCCACTCTCAGAACTGAGCCTCCACCCACATCAGGCTTCTGCAACTCTCCTTATAATACAGTACAGAGCACCCTGCACTTTACCTTTTTGTGAAGAAAACCTATCTTCTTTGGAATGTGAATTCCTAAAAGGCAGAGAATGTGTCACACTCCCCTCATCTCTATAACCTCAACACTTAGCACAGTACCTGGCACATGGGAGTCTCAAAATGTTGCTGAGTTCCCTCTTCCCTTCCCCTCAGTAACTGTTCTGAATCTCTGCCACTCTCCTCAAATCCTTTTCCCAACTTCTCAGTTCAGTCTACCTGAACTTTCAGCAGATGACCTCACCAGAAAGAGGCCATCACTTTGTTGCTCTTCAGTTGTTAAGTCGTGTCCGACTCTTTGTGACCCCATACACTGCAGCATGCCATGCTTCCCTGTCCTTCACTATCTCCCAGAGCTTGCTGAAACTCATGTCCATGAGTTGGTGATGCCATCTCGTCCTCTGTCATCCCCTTCTCCTCCTGCCTGCAATCTTTCCTAGCATCAGGGTCTTTTCTAATGAGTCAGCTCTTTGCATCAGGTGGCCAAAGTATTGGAGCTTCAGCTTCAGCATCAGTCCTTCCAATGAATATTCAGAATTGATTTCCTTTAGAGTTGACTGGTTTGATCTCCTTGCAGTCCAAGGGACTCTCAAGAGTCTTCTCCAACAACACAGTTCAAAGGCATCAATTCTTTAATGCTCAGCCTTCTTTATGGTCCAACTCTCACATCCATACATGACTACTGAAACAACTACAGCTTTGACTATATGGACCTTTGTCGGGAAAGTAATATCTCTGCTTTTTAATATGCTGTCTAGGTTTATGATATATTTGCTTCCAAGGAACAAGTGTCTTTTAATTTCATGGCTGCACTCACCATCTGCAGTGATTTTGAAGCCCAAGAAAATAAAGGCTGTCACTGCTTCCATTGATTCCCCATCTATTTGCCATGAAGTGATGGAACTAGATGCTGTGATCTTCATTTTTTGAATATTGAATTTTAAGTCAGCTTTTTTACTCTCTTCTTTCACTTTCATCAAGAGGCTCTTTAGTTCCTCTTTGCTTTCTGCCATAAAGGTGGTGCCATCTGCATATCCGAGGTTATTGATATTTCTCCTGGCAATTGTGATTCCAACTTGTGCTTCCTCCAGCTCAGCATTTCACATGATATAATCTGCATATAAGTTAAATAAGCAAGGTGACAATATACAGTCTTGATGTACTCCTTCCTCAATTTTAAACCAGTTAGTTGTTCCATGTGTGGTTCTAACTGTTGTTTCTTGACCTGCATACAGGTTTCTCAGGAGGCAGGTAAGGTGGTCTGGTAGTCCCATCTCTTTAAGTATTTTCCAGTTTGTCGTGATCCACACAGTCAAAGGCTTTAGTGTAGTCAATGAAGCAGTGGATGTTTTTCTGGACTTCTCTTGCTTTTTCTATGTTCCAACAGATGTTGGCAATTTGATCTCTGGTTCCTCTGCCTTTTCTAAATTCAGCTTGAACATCTGGAAGTTCTTGGTTCACATACTGTTGAAGCCTAGCTTGAGAATTTTGAGCATTACTTTGCTAGCATATGAGATGAGTGCAATTGTGCTGTAATTTGTACATTCTTTAGCATTGCCTTTCTCTGGGATTGGAGTGAAAACTGACCTTTTCCAGTCCTGGGGCCACTGCTGAGTTTTCCAAATTTGCTGGCAGATTGAGTGCAGCACTTTTACAGCATCATCTTTTAGGATTTGAAATAGCTCAACTGGAATTCCATCACCTCCACTAGCTTTGTTCATAGTGATGCTTCTAAGGCCCATTTGACTTTGCACTCCAGGATGTCTGACTCTAGGTGAGTGATCACACCATCATAGTTATCTGGGTCATTACAATCTTTTCTTTTTGTATAATTCTTCTGTGTATTCATGCCACCTTTTCTTAATATCTTCTGCTTTTGTTAGGTCCATACTGTTTCTATCCTGTATTGTGCCCATCTTTGCATGAAATATTCCCTTGGTATTCCTAATTTTCTTGAGAACCATACATGACTACTGGAAAAACTATAGCTTTGACTATACGGACCTTTGTCGACAAAGTGATGTCTCTGTTTTTTAAAACACTGTCTACGTTTGTCATAGCTTTTCTTCCAAGGAGCAAGTGTGTTTTAATTTCATGGCTGCAGTCACTGTCTGTAGTGATTTTGGAACCCAAGAAAATGAATTCTGTCACTGTTTGCATTTTTTCCTCATCTATTTGCCATGAAGTGATGGGACCGGATGCCATGATCTTAGTTTTTTGAATGTTGAGTTTTAAGCCACTTTTTTTTTTTACTCTCCTCTTTCATCCTTATCAAGAGGCTCTTCAGTTGCTCTTCACTTTATGCCACTAGAGTGGCCATCACTTATGACATCTTTTATCATCTACCCTTGCCACATACCCTACATACCAATCTATGCTTTCCTCCTTGCCTTGGCTCACAGAGGAAGATGTGTCCCTTGCCCACCCAAGACCAGTGCCATCACTGTGCTCCAGATCTTCTCTCATCTCCTCAAGGCTTCTTCAATCATCCTTCCCTCCTTTTCCACCCATATTCATTCAACAAATATTTACAGAGCAACACTGTATCTGGATGCTTGGGTTTGAATGACAAATGAGTTAGATAATGCTCCAGACCTCATAAAACTTCCACTGTAGTGAGAAAGATAGACCAAAAAAATTGAAATGGATGTAAAGTAAATGAATAGGAAGATAAGGGAATAAGAGGTCACTTTATTTTTGTTTTGGTTTTTGGTATTTTTCCCAGGAAACATGATTTCTTGTTGTTCAGTTGCTAAGTTGTGTCCAGCTCTTTTGTGACCCCATGGACTGTAGCCCACCAAGCTTCTCTGTCTATAGGATTTCCCAGGCAAGAATACTGAGTGAGTTGCCATTTCCTTCTCCAAGGGATCTTCCCAACCCAGGGATTGAACCTATGTCTCCTGCCTTGGGAGCTGGATTCTTTACCACTGAGTCACCAGGTCACTTTAAATAAGGAAGTCAAGGACTTCCCTGATGACCCAGTGGCTAAGACTCTGTGCTCCCAATGCAGGGGACTGGGGTTTGATCCCTGGCCAAGGAACTAAATCCCACATGCCCAATGAAGAGTTGGTATACGGCAGCAAAGGTCAAAGATCCTGTGTAGCACAACTAAGACCTTGTGTAGCCAAGTAGATAAATATTAAATAAATATATAAGGAGGACAGAGGGGAAAAAAAACCTTTTTTTGTGGATGTGACATTTTTTTAATTTAAAAAAAATTTTTTTGGATGTGACATTTGAACTGATGCCTTAAGGATGTGGATATGAACGAATTTTCTGTGTGAAGTTCTGGGGGATGAGGAGTCCAGGTAGAAGGAACAGTGGTACAAGGATCCAGAGAGAAAGAGAAAAGCCAAGGTTGTCTCAATGGCCTATAAGGCCCTCCAAGCTCTAGGCCCCCCATCATCTCTCTGACCTCATTTCCTACTGCCCTTCCCCTCCCTCTGTCCCACCGACCTCCTTGCTGATTTTCAATTATGTCATGTGTACGTTCACCCTAGAGCCTTTGTTCTGGCTGTTCTTACTGCCTGCAAAGTTTTCCTTAGATATCTGCTTGGCTAACTTGCTCACTTCCTTCAAGTCTTTGCTCAAAAGTCACCTTCTCTACAAGGTCTACCCAACTATCCTACTTAAAACGAGTATTCACATCCCCTCTGCCATGGACACTCCTAATCCCCTTATCCTACTTTGCTTTTTCTTTTTCTTTTGGCTGCACTGGCTCTTCATCGCAGCACACAGACTCTGTAGTTGTGGCACACCGGCTTGGCTGTTTCATGGCATGTGGGCTCTTAGTTCCCCCACCAGGGATCAAATACACGTCCCCTGCACTGGAAGGTGGATTCTTAACCTCTGGACCACCAGGAAAGTTCCGCTTTTTATTTGTCTATAGTGCCTATCACCTTGTAACATACTACATAATTTACTTATTCATCAAGTCTACTGTTTTTTGACTACCCCCTGACTAGAACATAAACTTCACGAGGATAGGAATCTTTTGTTTGGTCACTAGTGTGTTCTAAGGACTCAGAAGAGTGCCTCGCACAATGTGGGTGCTTCACACAAATTTATTAATTAAATGAATTCTTCAAAACTCATCTCAGATATCAGGTTCTTCACAGAGTCTTTCCCGGCTGTGAACAAGCCCCACTTTCCCCCAAATTAATTCCCCCTCCTTTCGGCTACCTTTGTATCTTGAACCATTGTTGGATTTTCCAGATAATATTGTCGTTTGTATGTCTAGATCATGAGGGCAAAGTTTGGGACCCATCTGATATATTTCTACATTCTTGTAGAATTATTATTCTTGTCATCTCAGGGCCTGACAATAGTATACATGTATTATTTTGATAAATAAACTAGTAAAGCCACACCAAGATCAAAAGTCCGGAAATATTCTGTTAGTGACCGTGTGGGAAACAGGCCTGCCCACAGTGTTGACAGGAGTGTAAACTGACTGACTTACGCTCCCTGCAGGACAAAGTGAAAAATATCTATCAAGTTAAACATTTACTTCCTAAAATTCTGCTTTTAAGAATGTATCTATCAGGGCTTCTCCTCCGGTGGTCTAGTGGTTAAGAATCCACCTGCCAATGCAGGGGACAAGGGTTCGATCCCTGGTCTGGGAAGATCCCACATCCCAAAGGGCGATTAAGCCCCTGCACCACAACTACTGAAATCTGCACAGAGAGAAGCCTGCGCACCACAACGAAGAGTTGCCTCTGCTCGACTGCAATCAGAGAAAGCTCGTGAACAGCAGCGAAGACCCAGTGCAGCCATAAATAAATAAAATTTTAAAAAGAATGCATCTATCATATTTACTCATTCAAGTATTCCAAGATACAGAGATATTCACTGAGACATTGTTTATTTTATATATATATATATATATATAAAACTTAACTGTCCCACCTGTAGGGCCTTATACAAATTATAGTATATCCATAATAGAATACTCTGTGGCTGCTATGTGAGATGAGACATATCTGTAGGTACAAACACAGAACAAGCTCTGAGATGTATCAAATAGAAAGCATATAATGTAGGTAAACATGGAGTATGACAATATGTGTATTTCACAAAAGGAGAACACTAGATACACATGCTTATATGTTCACAGAGTATTTTGGAAAGATAAACAAGAAACTCTGAACAGCAGCTGCCTCTAGAGAGGAGGACTGGAGTATCAGAAGTCAAGGTGAGGGGGAACACTTATTTTACACTGTATACTCTGTTAGTCTGAATTTTTTTATCATGTATATTACATTTCCAATAATAATTTAAAAAATTTTAATGGTAACGTAAGACTCACAATTGCATATTAGGAAAGGATGGAGAAGGATTCAACCCTCCACTAGGCCTTAGGTGATTGACAAGAAAACGTCACATCTTTTTTAGGAGTTTCTGTCTTCAATCTCTCTCTGGATGAGAAAGGGAAAAGGAGTGGGACTGGAGACTTGGATTAGGAACTTGATCTTGCCACTGAGCTACTCCTGGAAAGATGGTGGCCACGGCCCACTGGAGAGTGTCCAAAGAACCTTGATTAGGGGTTAAGATCCATGTATTATGTGAGAGGCCGTGAGAGTTTCCCTGGGGTGGCTATATTCAGAGTGGGGATACTAAGTAGTCAGTTTCTTCTACAACAAGGCCCAGTCTGATATTACGAACACAGGAAGACTGTCTTGACCTCAAGAATCAGCGCTGGCCAGGGAAGTCTGGGCTGCCAAAGGGTTGGAGCTGGCTCCCTTCCTAGGGAAATTGTCCTGTCATGCAGGGAAACTGAGACAGAAACCTTGACCCATGAAGCAGAGGAAAAGGAAGAGGCGGGGGTTTGGTGGGTTTAGGGTTCCCCAGAGCTCACCTCAGGCAGTGAAACGTGGGAAAGGTCCCTGGGCATTTGGAGAACAGAGTGAAGGACATATGATGTGGGAAATGGCAGGCATACATAAAGGGAAGTGAGTTAGCCAGGTAAAAAAAAAACATTACTCAGCTGTTCTGTTCCTTTCCATCTTCACAAGCCAAAGCAGATATCATAGAATTGAGTCCCTTGTTCCTATGGTTCAGGGTTGGAAGAGTCCTTAAAGATATTTTAGCCAACGTCCTCAGTGATGCTAGAATCCTTCTATGCTCTAGACTCCATTCATACACTCCCAGAACTAGCAATGCCTCAGAGACCACAGGACCTGGTATACAAGGCTCTTCTCCCGCTTTCTCCTCAGGAGAAGCAGGCCTGGAAGGATCTTTCCCCACAGCCTTTCTCTGCCTGGCCCAAGTTCCAGCTCCCAGTAAGAAGCCCATGCCTGACAGAGCTCCACTTTCTTCCTCTCCCAGAGCCAGCTTAAAGTCAGGAGGAGGCACAATGCTGAGAAGCCCAGGAAGTCCCCCAGATTCCTCTGTGATCCGGTCAACTTCATTAAAACGAACTATGTTCCCCGAGGATTTGATCGTGGAGGTGGTGGTGTTTGCTGTATCACAGTTCCTATGGCTACAGGCTCACAGTGAAAAGGGAACAGGTATACATCAACACCTTCCTGTAAAACTGGGATCTGACCTCCTTTATAGTCAAACATGTAGCAGGCCCCCGCGCAAATGGCACAGCATGAATAGAATCAAGAGAGTCCTGAATGACTTAAGTGGAAAAGAACACTAAATGAAATGATGCATGTGAAAGGATGTGTTCTATCCTTGGTTCAGCTTGCATCCTGCATAATTGTTCACCATTCATCATTCATACCCAGAAGGGAGATCATCCAACTGAAAGGGTTGCAAACTGGCAGCTCCCCAGGCCAAATAAAACCCATAAACCTATCTGGTATGAGTTCAGAATGTTTAAAACATGTTTTAAGTCAACTTTTTAAAAATCCATATCTTTTCAGTGAAAAAAAAAATCCAGTTTTCGGTGTCAATGCCCTCCTGTCAAAGGCTCTCAAGAACAAACCTATAATTGAACAAAGTTGGGTTCATTGACTCATTGCAGAAGGAGACCACACAATATGTGAAACTGTGAGACATCTCAGTAAGAGATGCTGTAAATGACTTACTGTAGGACTTGAACTTGTGTTAGGTTTCTGGGGAGGATTCAAGAAAATGAGCTGACTGTGATTTAGATGCTATGAAGAAGTGGGGAGTAGTTCTATGATATCTTAACACTTTTAATCTAAATGATAGGAAGACTAAAGCTATCACTGATAAAGAAGGAAAAGTAATTTATATTAGGCAGGATGTGGGTATTGAGTCATTTCTGTTGTTTGGATAATGTTCTTGCTTTTTGTTCATTTACTATTTATTTATTTGGCTGTGCTGTGTCTTAGTTGCGGCATGCAGGATCTTTTAAGTTGCAGCATATGAACTCTTAGTTGTGGCATGTGGGATCTAGTTCCCTGACCAGGGATTGAACCCAGGCCCCCTGCATTGGAATCTCAGAGTCTTAGTGACTGGACCACCAGTGAAGTCCTTATTCTTATTTTTGACTGGGTTCAGATATAATAACATGGTGGTCTTATTTTTGTTTTGATCCATCACAGTTGACAGAGTGGCCCTGAATCTATGATACTGGTGTTCTGTAAAATCGATTACATTTTATCAAGAGAAAACATCTAGCTGTGAGTTCATACTGGCTCCTATCAACACCAAGGCTGAGATGATAGTGCCAGCCAGCTCCAGGCTGTCAGAGGATGCTTTCTCTTTCTGTCTCCCTCTTGACCAAAGGCAGATGGAGTCATGCTTCAGGATGTTAGCTTACCACCCAGATTTTCACCATTGCAAAGATTTTGTTCATCAGGAAACTGTCAAGAGAAGATCTATATAGTTAGACTAAGGTTAGTCTTTCCTTCTCCTTTTGTTGCCGGATGAATTCTCAAAACCTCTGATAAAATGATGGTTACATACCAGCATTTAAAACTGTGACCAGGACTTCCCATGTGGTACAGTGGATAAGAATCGGCCTGCCAGTGCAAGAGACATGGGTCCGATCTCTAGTCCAGGAAGATTCCACATGTTGAGTAACTTAGCCTGTGCACCACAACTACTGGGCCCAAGTTCCAGGGCCCATGAGCTGTGAATACTGAGCCAGTGTGCTGCCATAATATAAAGTCCACGTGCCTAGAGCTTGTGCCCCGCAACGAGAAGCCACTGCAATGAGGAACCTGCACACCACAACGAAGAACAGCCCCTGCTATTAGTAGTTCCAAAGTCCAGCTTGTCTTTCTTAGCAATTCAAGTTATTTATTTTTTTAGCATAGTCACAGGCTGCTCAACTTGACCTGTATTTATATAGGTGCTTCAAGCTGTGTTTGCCAAAACATGAATTTCCCTTTGGTTAATGAATTTAAATGTAAATTGGTTGTTGGGCTTCTAAGTAGCAGTTGTCATTTACGATGTCTGCTGAGGTTAGAGACAAGATCTGGATCACCTTTTCCAGTAGTATTACCCCTCTCTGGCAAGTATAGCTCATACAGCATGCATGATAATGGAGTAGGTTATCCCTCCTGGGAGTTTTCTTGAATAGCCTGTTCTTAAACAGTCTGCCTCATTTTGGAGATTTCTGGAGAAGTGATAGTTTAGAGTACTTTAAAGGCTCTTAACAATTACCCTGAATACACAGGATAAGTTAGTGTACAGCAGGCAGGTAAAAGCCTGTTGTCTGCATGAGAAGTTAAACCCAGGACTTCCCTGGTGGTCCAGTGGCTAAGATTATGCCCTCCCAATGCAGGGGTCTCAGGTTCAATCCCTGGTCAGGGAACTAGATCCTACAATGCTGCAACTAAGAGTTTGCATGCTGCAACTAACCTGACACATCAAAAAGGAAAAAACATTGGACCCTACTGAGGCATTGATTGTGGTTAGGAGTACCCAATTTGGGGACCCTTGAGGTAGACAGATTCCTTGAATGGATTACATGGTGCTTTCAAGTAAAGTTGGAGTGTCTTAGAAAAGAATAGCAAGGATAGCCCCAATCTTTAGTTCCTATTCCGGATGACCTAGATTTTATAAGGGAGAATCCCTTGGACAGAGAAGCCTGGTAGGCTACAGTCCATAGGGTCGAAAAGAGTCAGATATGACTAAACTGACTGAGCACCAGCATGAGCATAATTACCTTAGCAAAAGCATTTCATTCAAGTCCAAGTTTTGTTAAGACCGAACTTTGGAATTAATTATGTGAGAAAAACTTAAGATCAGAAGGGAGTTGTTTTGAGTAACTACATTGTATGTTAGAAGTTATTACCTTTTTGGTCAACAGGATTAGATAGGGAGGCAATAGTTCCAGGAATGAGGTCAATTCAGAGCAATACCTACAGTCTGAAAAATATGCACCAGACTATTTTTTTTCCTTAAGCAGCAGAAGGAGACCACAAGAGTCAAAAGTAACAAGATGAAAATAGGGAAGACATATTAAGAAAACTTTTAGGGGACCTCCCGAGTGATCCAGGGTTAAGAATCTGCCTTGTAAAGCAGGGGACATGGGTTTGATCCCTGCTTGAGGAACTAAGATCCCACATGCCAAGGAACTAAGCCCTTGTGCCACAACTAGAGAGTCCATGTGCCAAAATGAAAGATCTTGCATGATGAAACTAAGACCTGATGCAGCAAATAAATTAAAATATTTAAATTAAAAAAGAAAACAGTTAATCAAAGAGGATGTTAAAGACAATAGGCAAGATTACTAGGAGAACAAAAGGTAAGGGAAAGGGTACTGAAGAATCAAAAAAGTAGTCTTGTTCTGCAGAATCTGTTCATATGTGCAGTTATCATCTTGACCTTTCATCTTGGACAGAAGCTGCCCACAGTCTTCTGTAAAAGACTGTAAAAGTAGCTTCTAGAAAATGTCTAAGAATGCTCAGTTTGAGGTCTCCCAATGGACTAGAGGCTCAGTACCCTGGAGAAAACAATGTATGTCATTTTACTTAGGAAATATGAGCCAAAAGATAACAACACAATTAAAATTCCAGGAGAAAACATAGAGGCAAGGTAAGTTCTTTGATATGAGTCTTGGCAATGATATTTTGGGTTTGATACCAAAAACAAAGACAACAAAAACAAAAATAAACAAGTAGAACTACATCAAACTAAAAAGCTTCCACACAGCAAAGGAAACCGACAAAATGAAAAGGCAGCCTATGAAGTAGGAGAAAATATTTGCAAATCATATTTGATAAGGGATTAACATCCAAAATATATAAAGAACTCATACAACTCAATAACAAAAAAAAAATCCAATTTAAAAATGGACTGAGAATCTAACTAGATAATTTTCCAGAGAAGACAAACAAATGGCCAACAGGTACATAAAAAGGCATGCAATATCACTAATCATCAGGGAAATACAAATCAAAACCACAATGAAATACCACCTGACACCTGTTAGAATGGCTGTCATCAAAAAGACAAGAGATAAGTGTTGGAGAGGATGTGGAGAAAAGGGAAGCCTGTGCACTACTGGTGGGAATATAACCTGGTGTAGCCACTTTGGAAAACAGTATGAAGGGTGTTAAAAAAATTAAAAATAGAAATATCCTATGATCCAGTAATTCCACTTCTGGATATACAGACAAAGGAAATGAAACCACAATGTCTAGAAGAGATATTTGCACCCTTATGTTCATTGCAGCATTAGTTAAAATAGCCATGACATGGAAACATCCTAAGTGTCCACTGACAGATGAATGAATAAAGAAAATGTAATATTTATTTATTTATGTATTTATTTATTTCAGCCACAAAGAAGAAAAAAATCCTGTCATTCGTGACAACTTGAATGGACCTCGAGACTATTATGCTAACAGAAGTGAAAGTCGCTCAGTCGTGTCCTACTCTTTGCAACCCCATGGACTATACAGTCCGTGGAATTCTCCAGGCCAGAATATTGGAGTGGGTAGCCATTCCCTTCTCCAGGGGATTTTTCCAATCCAGGGATCAAACACAGGTCTCCCACATTGCAGGCAGTTTCTTTACCAGCTGAGCCACCAGGATAGACAGAGAAAGACAAATATTGTATCACTTACAGGTGGAATCTAAAAAATTCAAACAGAGAAAGAGAAAACAGATTGGTGGCTGCCAGAGGCTGGAGGTTGGAGTTGGGGAAGTGGATGAAGGTGGTCAAAAGGTACAACTTCCAACTATAAGATAAATAAGTTTTGGTGATATAATGGACAGCATGGTGAGTATTTTTTAAAATTTCAAAAGAAATCATATATGAAAACTTAAGATACTTATAAAATCAATATAAAAAGTAAAAAAGTTTAAATCATGAGAAAACTAACCCTTATCTTGTATAAACCAAAATATTATGCTGGCATTGTTTTTATATAGCAAATTAAAATGTAAAAACACTAGATCATGTTAAAAACTCCTTTTATCTTGGAATTCAGCCCATTTCTATCTTACCTGTAACTATACAAAACCTATTACATAAATATACGTTTTAGTGCTCACAAAGGAAACATATATAGTTTAGCAATCCTTTCAGACATTTTTTTTTATTATAGTTGACCGTTGAACAATGTGGGAGTTAGGGAACTTAAGGAAGTAACACTCCTCAAAACCCCATCCTCTAGGGCACAACTGACTCCCTCCTCAAACTTAGCTACTAATAGCCTTACTGATAATATAAACAGTTGATTAAAACATACTTTTTATGTTATATGTATTATATACTTACAATAAAGTAAGCTAGAGAAAATGCTATTAAGAAAGAGAAAACACACTTAAGATACTGATTGTATTTGTCGACACTGATACCATATGTTAACATGATGAATCATCTGTCAGTATCAACGTCAATACTGTCTTATATTACACAAAACATTGTAGTTAGTAAATGTACTACTAATATAATATTGTGTGTATTAGTCACTCAGTCGTGTTAGACTCTTTGGAACCCCATAGACAGTAGCCCACCAGGCTCCTCTGTTCCTGGGATTTTCCATGCAAGAATACTGGAGTGGATAGCCATTCCCTTCTCCAGAGGATCTTCCTGACCTAGGGATCAAATGCGGGTCTCATGCATTGGCAGGCGAGTTCTTTACCACTAGCACCACCTGGGAAGCCTGAGTACTACTAACATTGAACATCAAGAATGAAAAGATAGGGAATTCTCTAGTGGTCTACAGGTTAGGGCTCCACGCTTCCACCACAGGGCGCATAGGTTCCATCCCTGGTCAGGAAACTTAAGATCCTGCATGCCGTGCTATATAATTCCATGAAGAGTCTGTAAATGTTTGTGTATAAAAGTTTTGATAAATTTTCACTTTTTTTATTGATCTGTGTATATTTTATGGTTAACAAATGACAAAACATACTAGCATCTATTTATATTTTATGCATTCATAATATACCTTTTTCTTAATTTTTTGATATTTTTAGGCTACACATTTTTTCAAATTATTACAAATTCCCCCTCCAATTTTTCCAATATACTTGGAGATCAAACCCATATTGTTTGAAGGCCAACTGTACTTAACTGAATTGTGCACACTCAACAAAATGTTTTTTTGATTACGCTTTAAACTTCTCCAAGAGAGAATAATGGACGGGAAAAAATGAGAGAAAGCTACTTCAGACAATCATGAAACTATTACTACGGTAATAGTATATGAAACTATTACCAAAAAAAAAAAGCTAATCTGTATTCCCTCTGCAGGAAAAGATAAAATAGTTTAAGTCCAAAAAAGAAACTGTTTAAATGCAAATCCCGCCACCCCAGATTTTGAAATATATTAATACATACACACAAAAGGAGTCATGTTCCACCTAATTTTAAGACATATCTTAGGTGCTTGAAAATAGAGCTATACAATTTAAAAATCAGTATTTATTAATCTCCAAAGTACAGAAAAGAAATATCACCTATGTTAAACAAAACAATCTATTTTTGACTAACATGACAACCCCCTCATGAGCATCTCTTCTCTTTTTGTTCTACCTTTCTTTTTGTGCCTTTCAAATAAAGAATCTTCTTCTTGTCCCAAGTTCTCCAAAATGGCCACTGCAATTCTAAATGGTCCCTAATGAAATTATGTCAGAAAGATAAGGATACAAGCTAATGTAACTGTAAGAAAACATGAAGGAATCAGGAATTTGGCCCAGTTTTAGTTGAGACAAGAGTTCATAAAACAGTGCTGTGCAAACTTGTATCTTTAGAACTTGGCCAAAGACCAATCGTCATTGATCAGAAGCCAGAGCAAATGACCTGATTCTGGGCAGAAGAAGTGAAACAAAGCAGTTCTCTCAGACACACACAGAACTGAGGCAGAACTCCTTACAATGGTTTGGAATGGCAACCTAAGGCAAAGTTTATTCAAAGCACCCTGGTTTGAGGGTCTAAAAGCCACAGTCCCCTGGGCCGGCTGTAGGATCAACTTATTGGGCCTTGGTTGACGAAGTGATTTGTCTGGTTAATTTGGATAACAAATGACACTCCAGCATGCTAACTGACCCTCAAGTGGTTGGCATGCCCAGCTTCTTAGAGGGACAAATGATGTTCAGCCACCAGACACTGTGCAAGAAAGTCTTTGTAATGTTCTTAGACACCCAGGGCTGCATTTCCATCTTGTTCCTATATACTTTTCCTCTGACAGACAAACAATATCCAATGGGGAGACCGTTGGAGCAGACAGATGTAGAAAGTCAGAAAATAAATTCTCCAAGGAAAAATAAAATCTGATTGGATAACCCAAAAACTGAAGAGGATCTCTCTTTTTGGCTGCACCAGGTCTTAGTTGTGGTATGTGGAATCACAGTTCCCTGACCATGGATAGAACCTGTACCACCTGCATTGGCAGTGCAGAATCCTAACCACTTGGACCACCAGGGAAGTCCCTGAAGAGGATCTTATTCCAAGGAAAACAAACAAAATAATTCCCAAACTCAAGGGTCTCAACAAAACATCAGAGCTCAGTTCAGCAAGAACTTACCTCCTAGTCATGGGCAGGATGGCACCTCAAACATTTGAGAGACACAACGGGTCTGAGATGTGCACATTATTACTAGAGTTAAGGATCCCAGTCCACGGTACTGAGGGCTTCAGCTGAATCGCCATGGAGCCTCCATTTCTGACAATGCCCTCCAGGCAAAGACCACCAGGAACACACCTGAACAAGGGAGCCTACATATCATGAGGAACCCATGCTGGGCATCTCAGCAAGTGCATAATAAAAATAGCTTACAGGATTGGGCTTCCCTGGTAGCTCAGACCATAAAGAATCTGCCTGCAATGTGGAAGACCCGAGTTTGATTCCTGGGTTGGGAAGATCCCCTGGAGAATGGAATGGCTACCCACTCCAGTATTCTTGGCAGGAGAATTCCATGGATAGAGGACCCTGGCAGGCTACAGTCCATGGGGTCACAAAGAGCTGGATACAACTGACTGACTTTCACTCACTTGGTATTTCAGGATTGGAACTTTTGTTAGATGATTTTCTTGGAGGGCTTGAGAAAAGGGGAGGTTTATTCTAGGTTGGATGGTGTTAGGAAGTGGGGATAATTCTTTTGGTTGTCTTAATTTTTTCATTTTTAAAAATATTTATTTGGACGCACCAGGTCTTAGCTGCAGCATGCAGAATCTCTAGTTGCGGCATACAAACTTAGTTGCAGCATGTGGGATCTAGCTCCCTGACTAGGGATTGCACCCAGGCTTCCTGCATTTGGAGCAAGGAGTCTTAGACACTGGGAAGTCTCATCTTAGTAATTCTTATCTAGAAATTAGGAGAAATGGATCAGGGCTAAAACTATTCAATGAAGGAATAGTAGTCACTCAAGCTGTGGAGGAGAGGGTTGTGCTTGATCATTTTTGTGGTCTGGGCAATGTTTTGGGTTCAGATATGATCGTGGAATGGTCTTTCAACTCATAAGAGACTGGCTTTGTCTGATGTTGGTGTTCTGTAAAATTGTTTATGCTCAACAGGGCAACACCATAGCCTAGTTAATAGGGCCAGGCTCCTTCCTAGCAATATTGAGGTTTCTGAAGGAAGAGTGTAAACTAGCTCCCAGCCACACCTTTTTCTCTTTTTCATCAGCAACATTTGGAAAAATCCAAATTGGCAGTCCTTTCATAAAGCATGGACTTTGTAGGTCACCACCAGCCCCAGGACTCCCTAGTACCTTGTAACTGGTTCACTCCACTCCTTTGCATTCCTACCTGTTCCCTGGCATTTAAATTTGCACCCCTCACTAAGCAGAAAAGGAACCAAATAAGCCCAGAGAAAAGTGATTTACCCAGGATCACCCAGTGAACTGGTGGCAGGGCGGAAACTATTCAATTTTTCTCATTTTCCCTCCAGCAGGCACCCCGCTAGACATTCAGGTAGACTTCTCTGAGGTGTCAGCCCATCAAGTGAATACAGATGGGGTCCCATAAAAACACTTCTCACCACGCTTTATCAACATGTTTCCAGCTTACTTTTTCCCTCAGGGGTTGGGTGTCTTATGACATCGGCTGGGATTCTAAGACCTTTACTCCAGCCACCCCTGACCTTTTCTGCTTCTCAACTTTGTCCAGTGAGTTTACGCCTGAGGGTCTCTGTATTTGCCTGTGGCTCTTTCTGGAACGCTCCCCCATCACACCTGCTCGTGGCCGCTTTTTCTGAGCTTCAGCTCAGTATCACCTCCTCAGAGAAGCCCCCCAT
Organism: Muntiacus reevesi; assembly: GCF_963930625.1. Taxonomy (NCBI): domain Eukaryota; kingdom Metazoa; phylum Chordata; class Mammalia; order Artiodactyla; family Cervidae; genus Muntiacus; species Muntiacus reevesi. Next base: position 204,612,294 of record NC_089250.1, read on the forward strand.
GACGACTTACCTCCTCACACCCTGCCTGCTCTAGCACTACTGCCACCTCCTCTGTGAGGCCACCCCCTCTATCTCCTTTAAGAGCTTCTACGGCGCTTTTCTCTGTCAAATGCGCGGGGCTGGAAGGCCGCGAACTGTTTCCAATCCCCTGCCTCTCTGGACCGGTGTTCCCTTTATGCCCACGAGGCGCTCTGAGAGCAGAAACACGCTGCAGGGACGACGCTTTCCTCAACAGGCAGGTGGCCAAGAGCGTCCTACTTCGGGACCCCAAAAGTGGCGACCAGAGGGCACGTCGCGCGGCAACCGGTTCAGCCACAGCCTAACCTGCCAGCGGCCCAAGGCTACTACGCATGCTCCGCACTCCTGGCCCCGCGAAGTCGGGGGCGGGGCCTTGATGCGCCTGCGCAGGTGCTCGCCCGGCTTCCGGGAGGTACCGGCGCGATGGGACAGAAGGCCAGTGTCGCTGAATAGCGGCCGCGTAGGGGCGTGCTGGCCACCGGTCCGGTCCGAGGGCTCAGGTCTCGGGGTCTCTGGAGCGGCCAGGGAGCGCGAAGAGAACCTAGGGTCGCTGACCGTCGCCACCACCAGGCATGTCCGCCGAGGCCTCGGGCCCGGCGGCGGCCGAGGCGCCGTCCCTGGAGGTCGCTAAGCCCTCGGGTCTCGAGCCTGGCTCCGTCGCCTACGGTCTCAAGCCACTGACCACTAACAGCAAGTACGTGAAGCTGAACGTGGGCGGCTCGTTGCACTACACCACGCTGCGCACCCTCACCGGACAGGACTCCAGGCTCAAGGCCATGTTCAGCGGCCGCGCGGAGGTGCTTACTGACGCCGGAGGTACGCGAACCGCCCTGCTTACCCTCCTGCATCCTCCAGATCCCGCCTCCCTTTCCCCTAGTCGTCGTCGCCCAGTCTCCTCATGCCCCTTCTCTCCTACCGTCCAGTCAGCTCGTTCTCACCTCCTCCGGTGCCCACATCCCATCTCATCTCCCTTTTCTCATTCATTATCTCCCTCCTCCCCCGGTCTTTACCCCAGCAGTAGTAACCAACATTCATGGACCACCCGCCACCCCCTGCCCCTCCAGCTACTCTGCCAGGCACAGTGGTAAGTGATTAAACATGTCAGCTGAGAATATTCATCACTGCGTCCTACCGACACTCCCACCCTTCACCCCTAAGCTCAAAAGACTTGGGATCCCGCCATGCTGGCAATAGCATCCTTCCAGGCAACTTTTCATCAGTTTCTTCCACTCGCCGAGCCTTTTGTTCCGCTCTCTTCCTCAACGCTGCCAACAACCATCCCGGAGTGTTAGAGGATTTTGTCTGTCTCTATTCCCCTAACGCAGATCCTTGTACACTCTAGGAATCTATCTATACAGACTGTAGAAGGAGGGGGCTGCTTTTGCTTTGCCAGGGACGCCAGAATGGAGAGTGGACAGTTCTCCTCACCAGGTGAACCTTACCCTCTGAAAGTGTTGCATTCAGCTCCGTCCCCCACATGCCCAAGTGGAACTTTAAAGTTTGAAGGGGGGAGGGGGAGATGATTCAGAAGGGGTTGAGAATTCAGAAGGGGTTAAGAATTATGAAAGCCGGCAAATAAAAATTGGGGCGGTATCGCTCAGCCTTCATATGCCTGAAGGTGAATAATTTTTTTTATTGAATAAGTATTTGTAAATGTCAGTTAGTATTAGAAATAGTTTGGGGGTTGGGTAGGGGAGAATAACCAAACATACAAAAACGAGAGCAAAGCATGTGATTTCAGATAGAAATAAGTTTATAAAGTAGTGAAGTGGTGGGTGGGGTAGACATTCTCAATAGGGTGGTCAGAGTTAGCACAAGAGGTTAGGGGTTTCTTTCTTTTTTTTTTTTTTTTTTAGGGGTTTCTTGATAAGGTCATCTGTAGGTACTTTCTCATAATGAGAACCTTCTCAGTGTAGACCAGACTTGGGAGGGAATTAATTCTCTGTGACTGAATGTGTTTAAAAAATAAATAAAAGGCCCATGGGAGAACTCACTAGAGATGTTTTAAAGGGATTTTCTTGGATATGGCAGAGGCCTGAGACAGGTTGACATTCAGATTTGTGGCTTTGGAATCCTTTTTTCATAAATATAGTAGCTCTGTGGCCTTCAGCAAAGCCATCCTTTCTTCTGCCTCTCCCCACCCCACCAGGTTGGGTGCTGATTGACCGGAGCGGCCGCCATTTTGGTACAATTCTCAACTACCTGCGGGACGGGTCTGTGCCTCTGCCTGAGAGCACCAGAGAGCTGGGGGAGCTGCTGGGCGAAGCCCGCTACTACCTGGTGCAGGGGCTGATTGAGGACTGCCAACTGGCCCTGCAGGTGAGCGTCCCTTCCCCACCTCCTGAGTCCCACCGCGATGCCTAGGTCCCAGCCAGTCCACCTGTTACACTGCCACAGGAATAATGATCCTTAAACACAATCCCAATTTGTTCTCTCCTTTGCTCAGCAATCCCAAGGAATGCCCTTGTCGCTCTAAGTTAAAAAAAAATTCTAACTTTAAATTGTAATATAATGACCTCCATGATCTGGTTCTAACCTGGGAGGCAGCATTCCATCACTTCCATGACTTTAAGTAACTTTTATTTCTAGCAATGAAATACCGTGGAAGCAGCCCCTCCCGATAAAACAGGGTTGGGGGTTCCAGAGCCCCATCTGCTGGGCTTCTCTTCTGGGGATCTCTTAGAATTCTGAGGAAAAGAGGTTGGAAAGGACAGCCAGGAGATATGGGTTAATGTCACCTCCCCCACTGCTGACTGAGTGACCTTGAGTGAGTCAGTTTCTACCTCTGGCATTCTGTTCTCATGTTCCAGAAGATAGGGAAATGAGAAAAATACGTGCGATGTAGTGAGTTTCACAGAAAGCCTTTTATTCTGTTCTATTTTTACAATGTTAAAAGTGTCCTTTCTTTTATGATATAATATTAATAACATAAGAGTTTCTTTTTTGATGCCCTTTATATATTAAAAAGTGGCAACTATGAACAACTTTCTGTTGTCTTGGGGAATACTTATTGGTCCTTGAAATCCAAAATATAAAATTCCTTTGGGCAATAGCTGTGTTTGTTTTTCAAGCTTTTTGACTATATCTCATAGAGAAAAATGCATTTTTTATATTCATCTTTGTATAACCGAGGGCTTACCAGGTGGCTCAGCTGGTAAAGAATCCGCCTGCAATGCAGGAGACGTGGGTTCGATCCCTGGGTTGGGAAGATCCCCTGGAGAAGGGAAGGGCTACCCACTCCAGTATTCTGACTTGGAGAATTCCATGGACTGTATAGTCCATGGTGTTGCAAAGAGTCAGACACGATTGAGCAACTTTCACTCACTTATATAATTGAAGTAAGAGTTCTATAAAATGATACTTTTAGTGAAATACACTCTGATATATTATGTTTTCTTTCTTTCTAATGCTATTTGGGACCCATTAAATTTATTTCATGGCCCATCATGAGTTACCACTTGCAGTTGAAAAACATTAAACTAGATGATTTTGGAAGTGCATTCCTGTTTGGTAGCTTTACATGTATCTATTGTTATCTCATATCCACTGTGGTTAGGGTCTGTCACCCCCTTGTACATTTGTTTGACATAAAAAGAAACATGAGGGAAGCTGGGGATACATCCAGGGTCAAAGAACCGTTTAAGCAGCAGAGCTCCAAGTCTACCCCAGTTTATCTGACTCCCAAGTACAGTACTTTTTCTTCTGTGCTCCAGCTGCCGCCTTTCAAAGTTTTCTCAAGGCTGTTCCCATCCCCAACTCAGCTAGAATATGCATATTTGTATGGAGGTTTGGGGTTTGTTTTTAAGATTCAGGTACAGAGTATTGAGTTCATCATACTTCTCATGTGTGCACTTAAACATCTTTAGTCTCTGCAGATCTTTTCACTTTTCATTTTTCCTTCATCCCCGATCCCCTGCCCACTTCCCTCGTTTTCATAGGTACCCCTCCAGTTCTAATGTTTTAATATGTTTGCTTGGATTATGTTTGTACCCTTGAAAAACTATAAAGTGTTGCTTTGTATACATAAGCATTTTAAATTTCCATAAATGCCTTTGAGCTATGGATTGTGTGTTGTTTCTTAATTCAGCACTTTTTCCAAGTTCTGTTCATGCTGCTGTACGTATGTTTAGTTCTTTGCTTCTAACTGCTGCGCAGGAATCTGATGTGCATTCGTAATATTTCATTTATACATTCTCCTGAGTTCGGAGACCTAGACTGCCTCCTGCTTCCTGCCCCCACAAATGATGCCACAATGAGCATCTTTGTACCTGTGCCCTCGTGGGTCCTGGATCAATGTTTCGCATGATTATAGTTGGGATTGGAATTGCTGGGCCACGGGACACATACAGATTAATTTCAGCAAGTATCATCTGATTACTCTCCCGAATGGCTGTAGCACCTAATATTGTTGATGAGCAATGCATAAGGAATCCCATTTCGGCATATCTTCAACAACTCATGGCATCACCTAGCATTCAAATTTTGTCCATCTGTTTGGTATAGAGTGATCTAATTTAATTTGCATACTTCTGATAATTAAGCATCTTTTCATATACTCACTAGCTTTTTTGGTTTCCCCTCCTGTCAGTTGCCAAGTCATATTCTTTACCAAATTTCCTATTGAATTTCCTTTCTCTTGTTGCTTTGCTGGAGATTCTTACATAGTTTAGTTCCTAGAGAGAATTAAACCCTATTATTCTAGGACGTATACTTTACATAATAAGTTAACTTCTGTGCATATAGAATGGTACTATTTATCAGACATTTTCAGAAGAGTTGAGAAAATAGTTACTCAGATTATTTGCTGGGTTTTGATATTCAATAAGTAACCCCGGTTGAGAAAGTCTGTTTCCGATAATAATTTCTAGTCAGTTTTAGATGTTGCCAATCATTTCACTTAGAATGTCATCTATCTGTGGCATCTGTTGTCGAACAGAAATTGTTAACTTAAAAATTATACATAACCATTTATTATTTTTAAAGTGTATGTAAGTATTATAGAAATTTAGAAAACACAGATAATCAAAAAAATAAAAGCACCAAATACTCTTCCGGGTCTTTTCCTGTGTGAGTGTGTTTGCTAAAATATGATTATGGTGTATGTGTTGCTTTGTAATCTGCTTTTTTTGTTTGTTTGTTAATAATTGCCATCTTTGCATGTCAGTGAAATTTTATCTAACATCAAGGGCTTTTACATATTTCTTCATTTGCTCCAGCAATGTCTGTCATAGCTGGTTCACATCTAAACCAGTCCAGTCTAGATTCTTGCATTACATCTGGTTATTATGTTATTTTTCCAACCCAAAGCAGTTCTATTTTTCTCATAATACTGACCACCAGTTGTCCTGCACAATGACCTACTTTCCAAATTTGCCTGATTCGGTTTGTTAACCCTCACCCTCTCTTGAGTTTTTCTAAACTAGATGGTAGATTCAAAGGCTTGATATAAAAAATTTTGATTAGAAAACATTTAAAGTAATGTTACATATTTCACACTGTATCAAGACATATAGTATTGTTAATATGACGCATCATCATTGACGCTCAGAACTGGCCACTAGATTCAAGTGGTGATGGTTTGCTCCTTCGTTGTAGTTCCGTTCCTTCATTGCCAACTACGGAGTAATTTAGGTGCTTTATGAATGGCAGCTATCGATCAACCACACGTCAATTGTCAGTTGTCACCAGAATCAATAATTTCATTAGTGTTGTAGAATAATTATAATTCCTTCAATGTTACATGGAATTATTTATAAAATCATGCTTTTCATTGTCAACAGGAGAGACTCTTGAATTTAATATATTCAAATTCCCCCCCCCACAAGATTGGGATCTTGTTTAAGTTTATTCTGTATTTTTTTATTAGCTTTATAATTTTATCTTTTGTATACAGAATTCACTGTTGTAATTTGAATTATGAAGGGATTTAACTTTTTTGTCCTCTGTGGAGGGGACAGTGCCATCTACTTCACAATCTGTGGTATCCACTGTCCAAGAGAGCCACCAGCAGGTTTTTTTTTTTTTTGCCTCTTGCTTTTATTCAGGTACCTGAATAATCAGTTCCTTCCCACACTGCATAGGACTAACCTATGTAACCAGTAGGAGACTGCAGAGGTGATAGTGTATGACTTCTAAAGCTAGGTCATAAAAGACATAGTAGCTTCTGCCTCTCTCAGATCACTCACTGTGGGGAAGTCAGATGCCATGTGAGCATACTCAAGCAGCGCTAGGGAGATGTCCACTTGGTGAGGAACTGAAGCCTCCTGCTCATGGCCAGCACAGACTCTCAGCCAAATGGGTGAACTATCCCAGAACTGGATCCTCTAGGCCCATTCAAGTCTTTAGATAACTACAACCCTGGTCAATGCATGGACTCAAACTTTGCGAGAGACCCTGGGCCAGGACTACCTAACTAAGCCGAGCTCAAGTTCCCGACCCACAGAAACTGTGTGAGATAATAAATGTTTATTGTTTTAAGCTGCTAAGTTTGTACTAATTTATTACCCAGTAACAGATAACAGATTGTGGTATCTGGAATGCAATTCTGCCAAAACAAAACCTAAAATGTGGGAGTGGCTTTAGAACTGCAGAGTGGGCAGAAGTTGGAAGGACTTTGAGAAGAGTATTAAGAAAACCCTAAAAAGCTTTAGAGTATTCATAGAAGTCTGATGACCTTTGAGGAGGCTGCAGTGTGACATGTGTTTCCTGGAAAGTGGTGGAAAGGGGATCCTTGTTATATAGTGGCAGAAGTAGCAACACTGTCTCTGATAGTAATATATTAATAGAAAGTAGAAAACATACCTAATGAACTGGGTGATCTAGCAAAGAAATTTCCAGACAGAATGTTAGGTACCACAGGTTTCTTGTTGCTTTTACTAAAACAAAAGAAGAGAGGGTAAGCAAAAGGGAAAAGAATTGAACACAAAGGAGCCAGTAATTTGGGGGTGGGGGGATGCTTGAACATTCCCAGCCTTTCAAATAACAGCTGACGTTAAAATTAACAAATGGCTTCCAAGCAAAGAAAACATACAGGGCATTCTCAGTATGATATGGTCTAAAGATGAAGCTGAGGATGCGATTGTAAAATCCTTTGTTAAGACATCAGCACTGTAATGGAATGGGACTTTGGGGGAATCTTAGGAAGAGGTGGTGAATATGTTTTGCATATGGGAGGGGTTTGAATCAATGGGGGCCAAAAGATAGATTGGAGTCATCCTCCAAGGCAATCGTCAGTGATTCTTATTCCCTTACATTCATTCCCTTGTGTTGTTCCCTTCCACATTGAATAGGGATAACAAAACTAGATCATAAAAGACTGTGAGGGGACTTCTCTAGTGGCTCAGTGGTTAAGAATCCACCTTGGAATGCAGGGAACCCAGGTTCAATCCCTGGTCAGGGAACTAAGTTCCCACATGCAGCAGGGCAACTACTGAACCCAAGTGCCACAGCTCCTGAGCCTGTGTGCCAGAATGAAAGATCCCACGTGTGCTACTAAGACCAATGCAGCCAGATAAATATTAAAAAAAAAAAAAAAAAAGGCCTCTGCTTTGCTCTCTGTTGGATTATTTGCTCTGGAGAAGCCAGCAGCCATATTGTGAGGACATTCAAGTAACCCATCACAGAGATCCAAATGACAGGGATCAAATATTTCCTGCCAATAGCCAGCATGAACTTGCCAGCCATATGAATAAGTTTTCTCAAAAACAAATCCTCCAGATGAAGACAGCCTCAGTTTACTGCAACCCCAGCTGACTTGACTGCACCCTCATGAGAGGCCCTGTGCCAGAAGCATTCAGCTAAGCCATCCTGAATTCCTGACCCACAGAAATGGATAATAAGTATTTGTTGTTGATTTAAACTATTCCGTTTTGGAGCAATTTGTTACACAGCAATAACTAATACATACTTGCCCTCACTGATTTGTGATGTTCTCTATAAATATCAGTTTTCATTTTATATATATATAGATATATCAGTCTATTTCCAAGTTCTCTATTGTATTTCATTGTTTTTGTTTGTTTCCACACAAGACCTACACTGTTTTCATTATTGTGGCTTTGTAAGGTATTTTAATATCTGGGAGGGTCAGTCTCCTCTTTCTTGACTCTTTTTAAAAATTGACCTAAGTAAGAGTAGAATTGTTCTCCCATATTAATTTTAGTAAAAATCTTAGGTGTTTCTAAAAACAACTCTGGAATTTGTATTAGAATTGCACATCTGGTTTTTCGGTTGGGGGAGGTGAGAGGGGTTTCAGCATGAGAATTCTCAAAGGCAGAGAAGAGGAAAGAAACCTCTGTGTCTGGTTCTAGTTCTCCCTCCAACCTCCCACCCAGTCCGGTTCATTCATTCGCCAGATATTTATTGAGCATCTACTGTGTACTAGGTGCTTATTCTCTAGAAAGAGACTATGAGCAAATATACCAAAAAACGAGAAAATGTGAGGACCTGAGTGCCATGAAGAAGAAAGTGAATGGAGAGTGTGAAAAGGAAGAAGTAGAGGTGGCTGCTTAGCCATGGAGCCTAGGGAGGAGGACTGGTACCCTCCTAGGGGCGCTAATTGCATCGATATCCGAATGGCATGAAGGGCCGGCCATACAGACAACTGAGTGCTGGCCGTTGCTGGCAGTGGCAGCAGCAAAGGGCCCGGGGGGCACAAGCCGGATGCAGAAGGGAACAGGCGGGGCTCAGCCTGGCAGGCAGGGGAAAGTGGCAGAGCTGAGATCAGAGAGTTCCCACGCGGACCACTGAGGAGTCTGGATTTTTCTCCCAGAGGCAACAAGCAGTGTTGGAAGGCTCTTAGGCAGGGGAGCAAGTGACCTTTGGTTGTGCTGTTAATCACCTTCCGCTTCTTCTCCAGCATAAAAGGGAGAACGTGTCCCCGCTGTGCCTCATCCCCACGGTGACATCTCCCCGGGAGGAGCAGCAGCTCCTGGCCAGCACCTCCAAGGTGAGGCCCCTGAGCCCTGTAGGGTGGAGGCTGGGCACCTGTCCCGGCAGCCTGACCCCCACCTTTATCCACCCTCTTTTCCCCAACAGCCCGTGGTGAAGCTTCTGCACAACCGCAGTAACAACAAGTACTCCTACACCAGGTGACCCCCTTGGAGGTGGGGAAGTGCAGTGGGTGGAACCCTGGGCTCCAGCATAACCCACGGGGAGGGTTATGGCCACACGGGGTGTGGAAAGAATCCTGCCTGGATGCAAATTCCAGCTTTGCCACTTACCCCCTGGGGACTTTGGAGAGGTCATTTTCCTTGTGAGCTTCAGGTTTTGGGGGTTTTTTTGAGCTTCAGTTTTATCAGTAAACTGGGGTCCCAGTGAGGATTAGATGATAATGACTAGCATTTCCTAAGTGCTTGCTTTATAAGAGGCATGGCTCTAAGTGCTTTACATATATTTACTCACGAACCTCACAGTCGTTGGAAGTATTATTGTGATCTCCATTTTACAGATGAGGCAATTGAGGCAGCAAGAGGTGAAGTAATTTGCTCAGTGTCACTCAGTTAAAAAGGGGTGGGGCGAGGATGTCTGGTGAGGCCACTTGCCTCCAGAACCTGCACAGGTAGATCCCTCTGCTGTACTGAAACTTGCTGAACAAATGCTGCTTCCTTTCCAAGGCCTGCTGGGCAGGACTAGAGTACTGGGTCTCAGGTCCCCTAAAGCTGGGGTAAGGGGGTGGGTTGCAGAACAGAGGGAAGGAAGACCGTCGTGCTGAGGCCTCCTGGCCCCCCTGGTCCTTAGCACTTCAGATGACAACCTACTTAAGAACATCGAGCTGTTTGACAAACTGGCCCTGCGCTTCCACGGGCGGCTGCTTTTCCTCAAGGACGTTCTGGGGGACGAGATCTGCTGCTGGTCTTTCTACGGGCAGGGCCGCAAAATCGCCGAGGTGTGCTGCACCTCCATTGTCTATGCCACGGAGAAGAAGCAGACCAAGGTCAGACGGGGTTCGGGGCCTGGTCAGGGAGGGCTGTGGCGGTGGGCAGGATCAGCACCCTGGACAGAGGCAGGTCATCCAGTCAGGCCTGGGAAGTCCATCAGTGGGAGTTAGGAGCTGGAGTTCCAAGTTTTGGGGGTCTTAGCTCTGTAACCTTGGCAAGTCATCTTAACTTTCTGTGGGTCTCTGCTTCTCTACCTCTGAAAGGAGGGTGTTGGATTAGAACGGTATTCTTATTCTAGGCCAGCTGGGTTTCAAAGCTATCTTGAAAGAATATGTGGTTTTGGGTTTTGTGTGTGCATTTTTCTGTGTAGAAGGACTGTACCTGTCATTAGATTCTTAGAAGGATCTAATGACCCAGAGTAGGTTCTTAAAACTTGAAGTGTTTGGAACACACTGAGATCGTAGGCCTTGAGTTATTACCATGGCAACCATCATTGGAGACGTTCTAAGCACTGCAAGAGGCTTGAAACCAAGGTAAATGAGATGCTGAGTAAAGAACAAGCCCTCTGTCATGACATCTGTCCCTGAAGATCTTATCACCCTGGTCCCTCTGACCTTGACAAGAAGGGTGTGCCTCAGGTACACAGGAGATCTTGGAAGTCTCTAAGCACCCAGTGCTGTTCACACCTTGCTGCCTTTGCACTCACCGTTCCCTCTTAGGATTATATTTCCTCATTCCTGTCTGCTTTTAGTGAACTTGTGCTTAATCTTTAAGACATAAGCCAAGCATCACTTTCTTTGGGACAACTTAGCTCATGAATTTTCAAGACAACCACCCCAGAAAAGTTGGTCTTACCCCCCTCACAGCTAAACACAGCACTGATTATAGTCTGCTGGGGATGGGGCTGTGGAGGGTGTTTACTTCAGCAGCAAGGGGTTAACTTCTTGAGAGCAGAGCTGTATCTTTTTTCCCCTATCTCTCTAGCACTAGCCAGGCTTTCATCACACTACAGAAGCTAGGAAACATTTATTGAATGCATGAAGGAATGAATAACCCAATTTCCAAGTAGCTTCCTCTGTAGTTGGGAAGACAGGAAGATAAACCAGTAATGAGAATGCAGCTCGTTAAAGTTTTGTTGTTCATATCCCTCCGAGTCACACAAAGGGAACCCTTAACCACCTCTTCTTCCCTTTCTACTATTCTTCACTCTGCCTCATTGCTTTGGCCTTGATGCTGATCTAAAGATACACCGAGCACACTCCTGCCCCAGAATTCTTACACTTGCTGTTCTCTTCTCAGACTGATCTTTCTCTAGTTCTCCGTCTGGTTTCTTCCCTCCTTTCCTTTGGCTGTTGGCCAAATGTCACCTCAGTGAGGCCTTCTCTGAGCTCTGTCTTTAAAGTTGTAACATTCCTTCCCTTTTCCATAACATTTGTCATCATCTGACACTTTATGTCTTATTACGTGTATGTCTGGGTCCGCATCCTAGAATGTAAACTTCCTGCGGACAGGAAGTTAGCCTGTTTTATTCATTGCTATATTCCCCGGTGCCTAGAATAATGCCTGGTACTGTGCAGTCACTCAATAAATATTTGTCAAATGAAAAAAAAAAAAAAAAATACCAAGAGACCTAGCAACAAAGGACAAAGCAAATAACTCTGCCTGACTTCAGAGCTGGACCTCACAGCATAAGCATGACTTTGCTGAGTAAAGCCATTGCAAAGAGGACAGTCCAGGCTCAAGGAACCTGTGACTGGCGGCTAGGCAACCGTAGAGGCTAGGAGGCCTGCCAATGCAGGAGCAGCCTGGGGGAGGGGATGGCTGTACAGTCGGGCCGGAAAGGGAGCTGGGGGTTGCTGGCCTTTTGCAGGTGGAATTCCCAGAGGCCCGGATCTTTGAGGAGACCCTGAACATCCTGATCTACGAGACTCCCCGAGGCCCAGACCCAGCCCTCCTGGAGGCCACAGGGGGTGCAGCTGGAGGTGGCGGGGCTGGCCGAGGGGAGGATGAGGAGAACCGAGAGCACCGTGTCCGCAGGATCCACGTCCGGCGCCACATCACCCACGATGAGCGTCCTCACGGCCAACAGATTGTCTTCAAGGACTGAGTTTTGCCCTGAATTTCCTCTAGCCACTGGGACCTGAGTCCCTCTCTCTTTTTCCCTCCTCCCCCTTCCCAGATCTTTGCCCACGGCTTTGC